>NC_070592.1:526522-531522 GCF_027409825.1 Scomber japonicus | reverse complement strand
ATGATTCAGAAACAATATTTCACTGTTATTTTAATATTTCACCAATGTGTATGTTTCAGCACCTTGGAGGAGCAGCTGATAAACACAGAGGAGCAGCTGATAAACACAGAGGAGCAGCTGATAAACACAGAGGAGCAGCTGATAAACACAGAGGAGTAACTGATGAACACAGAGGAGCAGCTGATGGACACAGAGGAGCAGCTAATAAACACAGAGGAGCAGCTGATGAACACAGAGGAGCAGCTGATAAACACAGAGGAGCAGCTGGACACAGAGGAGCAGCCGATGAACACAGAGGAGCAGCTGATAAGCACAGATGAGCAGCTGATAAACACAAAGGAGCAGCTGATGAACACAGAGGAGCAGCTGATGAACACAGAGGAGCAGCTGATGAACACAGAGGAGTAGCTGATGAACACAGAGGAGCAGCTGATGAACACAGAGGGGCAGCTAATAAACACAGAGGAGCAGCTGATGAACACAAAGGAGCAGCTGATGAACACAGAGGAGCAGCTGATGGACACAGAGGAGCAGCTTGACACAGAGGAACAGCTGATGAACACAGAGGAGCAGCTGATGAACACAGAGGAGCAGCTGATGAACACAGAGGAGCAGCTGATAAACACAGAGGAGCAGCTGATGAACACAGAGGAGCAACTTGACACAGAGGAACAGCTGATGAACACAGAGGAGCAGCTGATAAACACAGAGGAGCAGCTGATGAACACAGAGGAGCAGCTGATAAACACAGAGGAGCAGCTGATGAACACAGAGGAGCAGCTGGACACAGAGGAGCAGCTGATGAACACAGAGGAGCAGCTGGACACAGAGGAGCAGCTGATGAACACAGAGGAGCAGCTGATGAACACAGAGGAGCAGCTGATGAACACAGAGGAGCAGCTTTATGTTTTTTACTGTTTCAACCTTTTTTCTGACTTGAAATCTGTTCACGATGCTACAGACTCAGATTATTATCGACTCTCTTTAGAAGCAAAACTAAAGTTATGAACAATCAATAAATAAAGAATAAATCCAGATAATAAAACATAATAAAGTATTTTATATATAAATACGAAGTGATCTCAGCTCACAGAGAAAGTTACAGAAACCTTCAGACAGAGTTTTGGTCACGTGAGCTGAGGTTTGAAATGAAAGCAGGTTTTAGGAACCTTTGAGGGATTCTTAGTTCCAGTTGAAGCTTTGAAGCAGTTCTGAGGTTAATGATCGCCGATGGCTGCTTTCATATCACATTAATAATATTTCATCTTCTTCCCCGGCAGGCTGACCTGAGGAGACTCTGGATCTGAGACTTTTAGATTTAAAGAAACGACAATTTAAATGAGAAGATTATTATTTAATATGTTAAAGAAACGATTCGTTTGTTTGTTAATTCGTTTTTTTTTCACTTCTGGTCAAAAACTCTTTTTTAAGAGTTTTTGTATCTCAGGAGATTCATGGGTTTAACAAAAAGATAAAACAATCTGTGATGTCCTAGAGAATAAAACTGTTGTTGTCATGGTGACAGCATCATCATGACGCTCCCAGTACAAAGATCCAGTTCACAGTAATAACCAACAATGTAATTAAACCTTAAATTAAATGTTATCTAATAATATTAATAAAATGTATTAATGTTAAGTTCTTCAAAAGGTGATAAAACAGTAAAATAATATAATATAAAATAATAACATATATAATACATTTTAATAAATAACATTTTATATATATAAGCAGCAGTTTATATATTTATTATATCCATGTAATATAATATTTGTGGTTGTTTGTGGATCTTTAATTAATTAAATTATTTAAATGAAGATGAGATAAATGTAAAGATGATGTCACACTGCAGCTTCTTTCTTTTTTCTCTTAATTTCTCTTTTGTTCATTTCAGTTTTGTTCTCTCTGTATCTTTGTCTTTCTTTCTTTAAAGTCTCTCTGAGCCTCAGATCTCGTTGTCATGACGCTGTTATATTTATATTTATATATTATATTTTCTTCTTGCTGTGAAATGAGAATAAAAACATTTTCCACTTCAGTGACTCTGAACTCTGAGAAGCTTCTTCACATCTTATTGGATTTTAGATCGAAGCTGCAGCTCAGTGACAGTGAAGAGGAGAAAGATCAGCAGACTGTACTCCTAATACCTCCCAGCACCTCCCAGCACCTCCCTGCACCTCCTAATACCTCCCTGCGCCTCCTAATACCTCCCAGCACCTCCTAACACCTCCCTGCACCTCCCTGCACATCCTAATACCTCCCAGCAGCTCCCTGCACCTCCCTGCACCTCCCTGCACCTCCCTGCACCTCCCTGCGCCTCCCTGCACATCCTAATACCTCCCAGCAGCTCCCAGCAGCTCCCTGCACCTCCCAGCACCTCCCTGCACCTCCCTGCACCTCCCTGCGCCTCCCTGCACATCCTAATACCTCCCAGCAGCTCCCTGCGCCTCCCTGCACATCCTAATACCTCCCAGCACCTCCCTGCGCCTCCCTGCACATCCTAATACCTCCCAGCAGCTCCCTGCACCTCCCAGCACCTCCCTGCACCTCCTAATACCTCCCTGCACCCCCTACATCTCCCTGCACCTCCCTGCACCCCCCTACACCTCCCTGCACCTCCTAATACCTCCCTGCACCTCCCTGCACCCCCCCCTACACCTCCCTGCACCTCCTGCACCTCCTAAAACCCCCCTACACCTCCCTGCGCCTCCCAGCACAGACAGACTAATTTAAATATAATAAAGAATGAATGAAGCAACAGAACGGAGGAAGAAAGGATGAAGGAAGGTTAAAATAAAGAAAAGAAGAAGAACAGGAGGAAGAAAAGATGAAAGGAGAGGATAAAGAAAGGAGGGGGGGGGGGTTGGGGGTATAATGATGTGGTTACCTGAGAGACGGTAACCACGGCAGCAGAGCATCTGACTCCCAATCATCCTACCTGGATATTAACTGAGTGTGTGTGTATGTGTGTGTGTTTCAGAATTGTGAGTGTTATCCTATAAAGTCGATCCCCCCCCCCCCCCCCCCACACACACACACACCTTAACCCCCCCCCCCCCCCCCAGGTTCAGCGCTCGTGTTTTTTACTCCAAACTAAACTCTGACTCAGTGCTGATGGAGGAACAGGAAGCTTTAAATATGTAGAGAGCACAACAAGAAGTACACAGACGCACACACAGGAGGGAGGAGGAGGAGGAAGGGGGGGGGGGGAGGGGAGGAGGAGGAAGAGGGGGGGAGGAGGAAGGGGGGAGACGGCACAAAATAAAGGCTCCATAATTCTCCCTCAGCATCTCACTCCCATGTGGGACCATAAGGGTTCAATATGGGTCCCAAGTGGGTTTGTCTGCAGTTTCCATAGTGATCCCACCTGTGTTTGCCCATATGGGCTTCAAGTGGGTTCTGACTGGGTTTCAGGAGGAGCCCAGCAGGATGAAACCCACTTAGACCCCATATGTTTGCCCAAATGGGGTCTGGGTCTCCTCCCAGTTAGACGTACCTGGAACTCCTCTAAAGGGGGGCATTCAGGAGGATCCTGACCAGGAGCCCAAACCACCTCAGCTGGCTCCTTTCCATGTGAAGGAGCAGCGTCTCTACTCCTAGCCTCCCCCGGATGTCTGAACTCTTGACCCGATCTCTTTCTTCACCAGGACGGTGATCACTGCTGATGCTACACCCATCCACCTGCTGCTGCACCCAACCACCTAATGCTGCACCCATCCACCTGATGCTGCACCCAACCACCTAATGCTGCACCCATCCACCTGATGCTGCACCCATCCACCTGATGCTGCACCCATCCACCTGTCAACCTCACGCTCCATCTGACTTTCAATCTGAAGAAGACCCCCAAACAAGACCCCTAGATCCTTAAACTCTTCGACTTGGGGCAGCACCCCCCTCTCCCCCCAAAACCCTGAGGGGGCAGTCACCTCCACCAGCAGAACACCATGGCCTCAGATGTGGAGGTGCTGACTCACATTCAGCTGCAAACCATCCCAGAGCCTGTTGGAGGTCTTCACCTGTAGAGTCCAACAGAACAACATCAACCATAAAAAGCAGAGAGGTGATTCTGAGATCCCCAAACTGGACTCTCTCCTCCCCCCGGCTGCACCTTCAGACTCTGTCCATGAAGATCCCAAACAGGATCAGAGACCAGGGACAGCCCTGATGGAGCCCAACACCCACTGAGACCAGGTCTGACTTACTGCAGAGGATGTGAACACAGCTCTCACAGCGGTTGTTTAGGGACCCAATGGCCTCGCTGCAGAGACCCTGGTGTGTGTCCTGCTGTGTCTCTCTGTGTGTGTGTGTGTGTGTGTGGTACGTGTGTCTGTGTGTGTGTGTAAGTGTCGTGTGTGTGTGTGTCTGTGTGTATGTGTGGTGTGTGTGTGTGTGTTTCTGTGGGTGTATATGTGTGTGTGTGTGTGTGTATGTGTATGTGTGTTTGTGTGTGTGTGTGTGTATGTGTGTATGTGTGTGTGTGTGTGTGTGTGTGTGTGTATGTGTGGTGTGTGTGTGGTGTGTGTGTATGTGTGTATGTGTGTGTGTGTGTGTGCATGCTGGGATGGTTTACAGGGACATTACGAGGCGTTCAGGGTCTGCTGCGTCTCTGATAAAAACATCAATCTCCATGTTGCTAAATGAGTCGCTTCGGCCTCCGAGGACGGAGAGACGCAGAGAGTTTATCTGTGTGACACCGAAGAGTTTAATGCAGTCGAACACCTGAAGCATGAAAGACATCAGAGAGAGAGACAGAGAGAGAGAGAGAGAGAGAGAGAGAGAGAGAGAGAGAGAGAGAGAGAGAGAGAGAGAGAGAGAGAGAGAGACAGAGAGAGAGAGAGAGAGAGAGAGAGAGAGAGAGAGAGAGAGAGAGAGATGAGGAACTGAAACATCATCACATTATCACTCTTAGTTCCTCACGTTTGTTTTAATCATGTTTCTTGAGGAAGGGAGGAAGAAGGAAGGAAGGAGGAAAGGAAGGAAGGGTGGAAGGAAGGAAG
>NC_070592.1:522386-526022 GCF_027409825.1 Scomber japonicus | reverse complement strand
CTGCAGGTATCGATCAGCTGACTGCAGGTATCGATCAGCTGACTGCAGGTATCGATCAGCTGACTGCAGGTATCGATCAGCTGACTGCAGGTTTCAGGTATCGATCAGCTGACTGCAGGTATCGATCAGCTGACTGCAGGTATCGATCAGCTGACTGCAGGTATCGATCAGCTGACTACAGGTTTCAGGTATCGATCAGCTGACTGCAGGTATCGATCAGCTGACTGCAGGTATCGATCAGCTGACTGCAGGTTTCAGTGATCGATCAGCTGACTGCAGGTTTCAGTGATCGATCAGCTGACTGCAGGTTTCAGTGATCGATCAGCTGACTGCAGGTATCGATCAGCTGACTGCAGGTATCGATCAGCTGACTACAGGTTTCAGGTATCGATCAGCTGACTGCAGGTATCGATCAGCTGACTGCAGGTATCGATCAGCTGACTGCAGGTATCGATCAGCTGACTGCAGGTTTCAGGTATCGATCAGCTGACTGCAGGTTTCAGGTATCGATCAGCTGACTGCAGGTATCGATCAGCTGACTGCAGGTATCGATCAGCTGACTGCAGGTATCAGGTATCGATCAGCTGACTGCTTGTATCGATCAGCTGACTGCAGGTATCGATCAGCTGACTGCAGGTATCGATCAGCTGACTGCAGGTATCGATCAGCTGACTGCAGGTATCGATCAGCTGACTGCAGGTATCGATCAGCTGACTGCTTGTATCGATCAGCTGACTGCAGGTTTCAGGTATCGATCAGCTGACTGCAGGTATCGATCAGCTGACTGCAGGTATCGATCAGCTGACTGCAGGTATCGATCAGCTGACTGCAGGTATCGATCAGCTGACTGCAGGTATCGATCAGCTGACTGCAGGTTTCAGGTATCGATCAGCTGACTGCAGGTATCGATCAGCTGACTGCAGGTATCGATCAGCTGACTGCAGGTATCGATCAGCTGACTGCAGGTATCGATCAGCTGACTGCAGGTATCGATCAGCTGACTGCAGGTATCGATCAGCTGACTGCAGGTATCGATCAGCTGACTGCAGGTATCGATCAGCTGACTGCAGGTTTCAGGTATCGATCAGCTGACTGCAGGTATCGATCAGCTGACTGCAGGTATCAGTTTGAATTGAAACCGTTTCTGTTCGTGGCCTCGTTTCGTTCCTGAGACTTTAAATGGCTGAAGGGGTTAATCTCCTCAGAGTGTGTGTGTGTGTGTGTGTGTGTGTGTGTGTGTGTGTGTGTGTGTGCCTTTGAGCAGTTGGTGGGGTGTAATGAGGGGGGGTCGTCTGTTTTTGGATTAAATCCGATAAGATTGGAGCTCCTCCAGTCTTTAACTCCATGGCTGGATTAAGCCCCTAAAACCCCCCATACCGTGTGTGTGTGTGTGTGTGTGTGTGTGTGTGTGTGTGTGTGTGTGTGTGTGTGTGTGTGTGTGTGTGTGTGTGTGTGTGTGTGTGTGTGTGTGTGTGTGTGTGTGTGTGTGTGTGTGTGTGTGTGTGTGTAAACCCTTCGGCTCTCAGAGTTAAACATTTATTCAGTTTAAACTGATTTAATTCATTTCTGTTTCAGAAACTTGACGACTTTTCTTGAAGTGGCTCAAAATCTAAATCTATTAAATGTTATATTTAATCTAGAAGCTCCTAATGTTAGTCACTGAGGCTGTTCTGGGTTGGGGTCTGGGTTAGAGTCTGGGTTGGGGTCTGGGTTAGTTATGAGGATGAAGACTGTGATGGCTCTAATGGTTCTACAATAAACCCCACACTTCCACAAAGCTCTGCTGCTCCCTCCTTTCCTTCCTTCCTTCCCTCCTTCCTTCCCTCCTTCCCTTCTCTCCTTCCTTCCTCTGCTCATTTTACCTTATGAGAGGATATGAACAGTATGAGATGAACAGTATGAGAGGATATGAACAGTATGAGATGAACAGTATGAGAGGATATGAACAGTATGAGATGAACAGTATGAGAGGATATGAACAGTATGAGATGAACAGTATGAGAGGATATGAACAGTATGAGAGGATATGAACAGTATGAGATGATATGAACAGTATGAATATGAACAGTATGAGAGGATATGAACAGTATGAGAGAATATGAACAGTATGAGAGGATATGAACAGTATGAGAGGATATGAACAGTATGAGAGGATATGAACAGTATGAGAGAATATGAACAGTATGAGAGGATATGAACAGTATGAGAGGATATGAACAGTATGAGAGGATATGAACAGTATGATATGAACAGTATGAGAGGAGATGAACAGTATGAGAGGATATGAACAGTATGAGATGATATGAACAGTATGAATATGAACAGTATGAGAGGATATGAACAGTATGAGATGATATGAACAGTATGAGAGGATATGAACAGTATGAGAGGATATGAACAGTATGAGATGAACAGTATGAGAGGATATGAACAGTATGAGAGGATATGAACAGTATGAGATGATATGAACAGTATGAGATGAACAGTATGATATGAACAGTATGAGAGGATATGAACAGTATGAGAGGATATGAACAGTATGAGAGGATATGAACAGTATGAGAGGATATGAACAGTATGAGAGGATATGAACAGTATGATATGAACAGTATGAGAGGATATGAACAGTATGAGAGGATATGAACAGTATGAGGATATGAACAGTATGAGAGGAGATGAACAGTATGATATGAACAGTATGAGAGGATATGAACAGTATGAACAGTATGAGAGGATATGAACAGTATGAGAGGAGATGAACAGTATGAGAGGATATGAACAGTATGAGAGGATATGAACAGTATGAGAGGATATGAACAGTATGAGAGGATATGAACAGTATGAGAGGAGATGAACAGTATGAGAGGATATGAACAGTATGAGAGGATATGAACAGTATGAGAGGATATGAACAGTATGAGAGGATATGAACAGTATGAGAGGAGATGAACAGTATGAGAGGATATGAACAGTATGAGAGGATATGAACAGTATGAGAGGATATGAACAGTATGAGAGGATATGAACAGTATGAGAGGATATGAACAGTATGAGAGGAGATGAACAGTATGAGAGGATATGAACAGTATGAGAGGATATGAACAGTATGAGAGGATATGAACAGTATGATATGAACAGTATGAGATGAACAGTATGAGAGGATATGAACAGTATGAGAGAATATGAACAGTATGAGATGATATGAACAGTATGATATGAACAGTATGAGAGGATATGAACAGTATGATATGAACAGTATGAGAGGGTATGAACAGTATGAGAGGATATGAACAGTATGATATGAACAGTATGATATGAACAGTATGAGAGGATATGAACAGTATGAGATGATATGAACAGTATGAGAGGAGATGAACAGTATGAGAGGATATGAACAGTATGAGATGAACAGTATGAGATGATATGAACAGTATGAGATGATATGAACAGTATGAGATGAACAGTATGAGATGAGATGAACAGTATGAGATGAGATGAACAGTATGAGATGAACAGTATGAGAGGATATGAACAGTATGAGAGGATATGAACAGTATGAGAGGATATGAACAGTATGAGATGAACAGTATGAGAGGATATGAACAGTATGAGAGGATATGAACAGTATGAGATGAA
>NC_070592.1:507386-512386 GCF_027409825.1 Scomber japonicus | reverse complement strand
AGGAGACGGAGGTTTAACCGGGAGGAGACGGAGGGTAAACCGGGAGGAGGCGGAGGGTAAACCGGGAGGAGACGGAGGGAGGAGACGGAGGGTAAACCGGGAGGAGACGGAGGGTAAACCGGGAGGAGACGGAGGGAGGAGACGGAGGGTAAACCGGGAGGGTAATCCGGGAGGAGACGGAGGGTAATCCGGGAGGAGACGGAGGGTAAACCGGGAGGAGGCGGAGGGTTAACCGGGAGGAGACGGAGGTTTAACCGGGAGGAGACGGAGGGTAAACGGGGAGGGTTAACCGGGAGGAGACGGAGGTTTAACCGGGAGGAGACGGGGGGTTAACCGGGAGGAGACGGAGGGCGAAAAGCGGGAGGAGACGGAGGGTAAACCGGGAGGGTTAACCGGGAGGAGACGGAGGTTTAACCGGGAGGAGACGGATGGTTAACCGGGAGGAGACGGAGGGTAAACCGGGAGGAGACGGAGGGTAAACCGGGAGGGTTAACCGGGAGGAGACGGAGGGTAAACCGGGAGGAGACGAAGGGTTAACCGGGAGAGTTAACCGAGAGGAGATGGAGGGTTAACCGGGAGGGTTAACCGGGAGGAGACGGAGGTTTAACCGGGAGGGTTAACCGGGAGGAGACGGAGGTTTAACCGGGAGGAGACGAAAGGTTAACCGGGAGGAGACGAAAGGTTAACCGGGAGGAGACGGAGGGCGAAAAGCGGGAGGAGACGGAGGGTAAACCGGGAGGAGACGGAGGGTTAACCGGGAGGAGACGGAGGGTTAACCGGGAGGGTAAACCGGGAGGAGACGAAGAGTAAAACGGGAGGAGACGGAGGGTTAACCGGGAGGAGACGGAGGGTAAACCGGGAGGAGACGGAGGGTAAACCGGGAGGGTAAACCGGGAGGAGACGGAGGGTTAACCGGGAGAAGACGGAGGTTTAACCGGGAGGAGACGAAAGGTTAACCGGGAGGAGGCGGAGGGTTAACCGGGAGGAGATGGAGGTTTAACCGGGAGGTTTAACCGGGAGGAGACGGAGGGTTAACCGGGAGGAGGCGGAAGGTTAACCGGGAGGGTTAACCGGGAGGAGACGGAGGGTTAACCGGGAGGAGATGGAGGGTAAACCGGGAGGGGATGGAGGGTTAACGGGGAGGAGACGAAAGGTTAACTGGGAGGAGGCGGAGGGTTAACCGGGAGGAGACGGAGGGTAAACCGGGAGGAGGCGGAGGGTTAACCGGGAGGAGACGCAGGGTTAACCGGGAGGGTTAACCGGGAGGAGACGCAGGGTTAACCGGGAGGGTTAACCGGGAGGAGGCGGAGGGTAAACCGGGAGGAGATGGAGGGTTAACCGGGAGGAGGCGGAGGGTAAACCGGGAGGAGATGGAGGGTAAACCGGGAGGAGGCGGAGGGTTAACCGGGAGGAGGCGGAGGGTTAACCGGGAGGAGGCGGAGGGTAAACCGGGAGGAGGCGGAGGTTTAACCGGGAGGAGACGGAGGGTTAACCGGGAGGAGACGGAGGGTTAACCGGGAGGAGACGGAGGGTTAACCGGGAGGAGGCGGAGGGTAAACCGGGAGGAGGCGGAGGGTTAACCGGGAGGAGGCGGAGGGTTAACCGGGAGGAGGCGGAGGGTAAACCGGGAGGAGGCGGAGGGTTAACCGGGAGGAGACGGAGGGTAAATCGGGAGGAGACGGGGTTAACCCGGAGGAGACGAAACGTTAACCGGGAGGAGACGGAGGGTTAACCCGGGAGGAGACGGAGGGTTAACCGGGAGGAGGCGGAGGGGAAACCGGGAGGAGGCGGAGGTTTAACCGGGAGGAGGCGGAAGGTTAACCGGGAGGGTTAACCGGGAGGAGGCGGAGGGTTAACCGGGAGGAGACGGAGGGTTAACCGGGAGGTTTAACCGGGAGGAGACGGAGGGTTAACCGGGAGAAGACGGAGGTTTAACCGGGAGGAGACGAAAGGTTAACCGGGAGGAGGCGGAGGGTTAACCGGGAGGAGATGGAGGTTTAACCGGGAGGTTTAACCGGGAGGAGACGGAGGGTTAACCGGGAGGAGGCGGAAGGTTAACCGGGAGGGTTAACCGGGAGGAGACGGAGGGTTAACCGGGAGGAGATGGAGGGTAAACCGGGAGGGGATGGAGGGTTAACGGGGAGGAGACGAAAGGTTAACTGGGAGGAGGCGGAGGGTTAACCGGGAGGAGACGAAAGGTTAACCGGGAGGAGACGGAGGGTAAACCGGGAGGAGGCGGAGGGTTAACCGGGAGGAGACGCAGGGTTAACCGGGAGGGTTAACCGGGAGGAGGCGGAGGGTAAACCGGGAGGAGATGGAGGGTTAACCGGGAGGAGGCGGAGGGTAAACCGGGAGGAGATGGAGGGTAAACCGGGAGGAGGCGGAGGGTTAACCGGGAGGAGGCGGAGGGTTAACCGGGAGGAGGCGGAGGGTAAACCGGGAGGAGGCGGAGGTTTAACCGGGAGGAGACGGAGGGTTAACCGGGAGGAGACGGAGGGTTAACCCGGAGGAGACGAAACGTTAACCGGGAGGAGACGGAGGGTTAACCCGGGAGGAGACGGAGGGTTAACCGGGAGGAGGCGGAGGGGAAACCGGGAGGAGGCGGAGGTTTAACCGGGAGGAGACGGAGGGTTAACCGGGAGGAGGCGGAGGGGAAACCGGGAGGAGGCGGAGGGGAAACCGGGAGGAGGCGGAGGGTTAACCGGGAGAAGACGGAGGTTTAACCGGGAGGAGACGAAAGGTTAACCGGGAGGAGGCGGAGGGTTAACCGGGAGGAGATGGAGGTTTAACCGGGAGGTTTAACCGGGAGGAGACGGAGGGTTAACCGGGAGGAGGCGGAAGGTTAACCGGGAGGGTTAACCGGGAGGAGACGGAGGGTTAACCGGGAGGAGATGGAGGGTAAACCGGGAGGGGATGGAGGGTTAACGGGGAGGAGACGAAAGGTTAACTGGGAGGAGGCGGAGGGTTAACCGGGAGGAGACGAAAGGTTAACCGGGAGGAGACGGAGGGTAAACCGGGAGGAGGCGGAGGGTTAACCGGGAGGAGACGCAGGGTTAACCGGGAGGGTTAACCGGGAGGAGACGCAGGGTTAACCGGGAGGGTTAACCGGGAGGAGGCGGAGGGTAAACCGGGAGGAGATGGAGGGTAAACCGGGAGGAGGCGGAGGGTTAACCGGGAGGAGGCGGAGGGTTAACCGGGAGGAGGCGGAGGGTAAACCGGGAGGAGGCGGAGGTTTAACCGGGAGGAGACGGAGGGTTAACCGGGAGGAGACGGAGGGTTAACCGGGAGGAGGCGGAGGGTTAACCCGGAGGAGACGAAACGTTAACCGGGAGGAGACGGAGGGTTAACCGGGAGGAGGCGGAGGGGAAACCGGGAGGAGGCGGAGGTTTAACCGGGAGGAGACGGAGGGTTAACCGGGAGGAGGCGGAGGGGAAACCGGGAGGAGGCGGAGGGGAAACCGGGAGGAGGCGGAGGGTTAACCGGGAGGGTTAACCGGGAGGAGACGGAGGGTTAACCGGGAGGAGACGGAGGGTTAACCGGGAGGAGACGGAGGGTTTATGAGGAGACAAAAGAGCGACATTGATAAAAGTTAATCCAGCAGCAGATTGTAACAGAGCAGATTAACCTCTGAAACCAGATGTGAGATTAGTGTGTGTGTGTGTGTGTGTGTGTGTGTGTCTGTGTGTGTGTGTGTCTGTGTGTGTGTGTGTGTGTGTGTGTGTGTGTGTGTGTGTGTGTGTGTGTGTTGAACATGTTGAGGACGGTCGTGACTGAAATTGGAGCAAAGGGATAAACATGAAAACAAACTCTGATCTCTGGCATGAAGCTGTAAAACCATCTCAGCCGTATCCATGGCGACGGCATGGGACCGGGCCAATCAGACGCTCTGGTTTCAGAGTGACAGCTGTGACTCGTCCTCTTTGTCCTTTTCAGTGAAGCTTTCGTACGTTTCAAACCTTTTAAAAAACAACAGATTTAAAAGCTTTAGTTTGAGAACATCTGTAAACTTTTAATTTCATGACTGATTTATATCATCAGAAGAAGAAAAGCTTCATTTCATATAAATCTCATCGTGAACTTTGATATCGTGGGTCAGTTTGTTGTTGGAACAGGATCAACGAGTCTGTAGAATAAGACGGAGGGTTAACCGGGAGGAGAGGGAGGGTTAACCGGGAGGAGACGGAGGGTTAACCGGGAGGAGACGGAGGGTTAACCGGGAGGAGAGGGAGGGTTAACCGGGAGGAGATGTAGGGTTAACCGGGAGGAGGCGGAGGGTTAACCGGGAGGAGACGCAGGGTTAACCGGGAGGAGGCGGAGGGTTAACCGGGAGGGGATGGAGGGTTAACCGGGAGGAGGCGGAGGGTTAACCGGGAGGAGACGGAGGGTTAACCGGGAGGAGACGGAGGGTTAACCGGGAGGAGGCGGAGGGTTAACCGGGAGGATTAACCGGGAGGAGACGGAGGGTAAACCGGGAGGATTAACCGGGAGGAGACGGAGGGTTTGTTGAATAAAACTTTATATAAATGTTAATATTTGAACATCAGTGCAGTAAAGCAGGTTTGACTCTGTGTGGTAAAACCTGCAGTAGTTCCTCTCGATGTTTCGTGGTTGTGCCGGGGCGGCTGTGGCTCAGGAGGTAGAGCGGTCGTCCTCCAATTGGAAGATTGGTGGTTCGATTCCCGGCTCCTCCAGTCCACATGTCATCTGGTCTTACAGGTAATCTGGTCCTGTAGACGTCCGGATGACAGATCCCAGTCCCGGACCATCTGGCTCCATTGTTGATTTTCATTGTGCCTCTCTCCTCTATCCTTCCTTTCTCTCCTCTCAACCGGTCCAGGCAGATGTTCTCCCACTCTGAGTCTGGTTCTGAGGGTTCTTCCTGTTAAAAGATGTTCTCCCACTCTGAGTCTGGTTCTGAGGGTTCTTCCTGTTAAAAGATGTTCTCCCACTCTGAGTCTGGTTCTGAGGGTTCTTCCTGTTAAAAGATGTTCTCCCACTCT
>NC_070592.1:499886-502386 GCF_027409825.1 Scomber japonicus | reverse complement strand
CATACTGTTCATATCCTCTCATACTGTTCATATCCTCTCCTCTCAGTTTGTTTGTTTGTTGTTAGAAAGCATCAATAGTGGATCTGACTCATTGGTTCTCATTACTGCATCGCAGCAGGAAGTCAAATCAGATCAGCAGGAAGTCATCTGCTGCTGCAATGATCACATGACTGTTGAGTTCACCGACTAAAGTCCATTTAATAACCGACCTGTGCTCTCAGCTGAAGTCCAGGCAGCTTCAGAGAAGGTGTGAAAGCGTCAGACTGTGACTTCTGCTTCCTTCTGACATATGAAAAGAAGACAGGAAGTGCAGAGCTGCTCCTCCTCTTCCTCCTCCTCCTCCTCCTGACTGTAGTCACAGAGGAGGAGCTGCAGGTCTGACTGTAGTTACAGAGGAGCTGCAGGTCTGACTGTAGTTACAGAGGAGGAGCAGCAGGTCTGACTGTAGTTACAGAGGAGGAGCTGCAGGTCTGACTGTAGTTACAGAGGAGCTGCAGGTCTGACTGTAGTTACAGAGGAGGAGCTGCAGGTCTGACTGTAGTTACAGAGGAGGAGGTGCAGGTCTGACTGTAGTTACAGAGGAGCTGCAGGTCTGACTGTAGTTACAGAGGAGCTGCAGGTCTGACTGTAGTTACAGAGGAGGAGCTGCAGGTCTGACTGTAGTTACAGAGGAGGAGGTGCAGGTCTGACTGTAGTTACAGAGGAGCTGCAGGTCTGACTGTAGTTACAGAGGAGCTGCAGGTCTGACTGTAGTTACAGAGGAGGAGGTGCAGGTCTGACTGTAGTTACAGAGGAGCTGCAGGTCTGACTGTAGTTACAGAGGAGCTGCAGGTCTGACTGTAGTTACAGAGGAGGAGCTGCAGGTCTGACTGTAGTTACAGAGGAGGAGGTGCAGGTCTGACTGTAGTTACAGAGGAGCTGCAGGTCTGACTGTAGTTACAGAGGAGGAGCTGCAGGTCTGACTGTAGTTACAGAGGAGCTGCAGGTCTGACTGTAGTTACAGAGGAGGAGCTGCAGGTCTGACTGTAGTTACAGAGGAGGAGCTGCAGGTCTGACTGTAGTTACAGAGGAGGAGCTGCAGGTCTGACTGTAGTTACAGAGGAGCTGCAGGTCTGACTGTAGTTACAGAGGAGGAGGTGCAGGTCTGACTGTAGTTACAGAGGAGCTGCAGGTCTGACTGTAGTTACAGAGGAGCTGCAGGTCTGACTGTAGTTACAGAGGAGCTGCAGGTCTGACTGTAGTTACAGAGGAGCTGCAGGTCTGACTGTAGTTACAGATGAGGAGCTGCTGGTCTGACTGTAGTTACAGAGGAGCTGCAGGTCTGACTGTAGTTACAGAGGAGCTGCAGGTCTGACTGTAGTTACAGAGGAGCTGCAGGTCTGACTGTAGTTACAGAGGAGCTGCAGGTCTGACTGTAGTCACAGAGGAGGAGCTGCAGGTCTGACTGTAGTTACAGAGGAGGAGCTGCAGGTCTGACTGTAGTTACAGAGGAGCTGCAGGTCTGACTGTAGTTACAGAGGAGGAGGTGCAGGTCTGACTGTAGTTACAGAGGAGCTGCAGGTCTGACTGTAGTTACAGAGGAGGAGGTGCAGGTCTGACTGTAGTTACAGAGGAGCTGCAGGTCTGACTGTAGTTACAGAGGAGCTGCAGGTCTGACTGTAGTTACAGAGGAGGAGCTGCAGGTCTGACTGTAGTTACAGAGGAGGAGCTGCAGGTCTGACTGTAGTTACAGAGGAGCTGCAGGTCTGACTGTAGTTACAGAGGAGCTGCAGGTCTGACTGTAGTTACAGAGGAGCTGCAGGTCTGACTGTAGTTACAGAGGAGGAGCTGCAGGTCTGACTGTAGTTACAGAGGAGCTGCAGGTCTGACTGTAGTTACAGAGGAGGAGCTGCAGGTGTGACTGTAGTTACAGAGGAGGAGCTGCAGGTCTGACTGTAGTTACAGAGGAGGAGCTGCAGGTCTGACTGTAGTTACAGAGGAGGAGCTGCAGGTCTGACTGTAGTTACAGAGGAGGAGGTGCAGGTCTGACTGTAGTTACAGAGGAGCTGCAGGTCTGACTGTAGTTACAGAGGAGCTGCAGGTCTGACTGTAGTTACAGAGGAGGAGCTGCAGGTCTGACTGTAGTTACAGAGGAGCTGCAGGTCTGACTGTAGTTACAGAGGAGGAGCTGCAGGTCTGACTGTAGTTACAGAGGAGGAGCTGCAGGTCTGACTGTAGTTACAGAGGAGCTGCAGGTCTGACTGTAGTTACAGAGGAGCTGCAGGTCTGACTGTAGTTACAGAGGAGGAGGTGCAGGTCTGACTGTAGTTACAGAGGAGCTGCAGGTCTGACTGTAGTTACAGAGGAGCTGCAGGTCTGACTGTAGTTACAGAGGAGCTGCAGGTCTGACTGTAGTTACAGATGAGGAGCTGCTGGTCTGACTGTAGTTACAGAGGAGCTGCAGGCCTGACTGTAGTTACAGAGGAGCTGCAGGTCTGACTGTAGTTACAGAGGAGCTGCA
>NC_070592.1:487386-494886 GCF_027409825.1 Scomber japonicus | reverse complement strand
GAATTATAGAGCAGGAACATCAGCTTACATCAAACATGGGACTGAGTCCTTTAGTTTCACTGTGAGGATCATAAAGGATCTTAAAGGATCTTAAAGGATCATAAAGGATCTACTTGTGTCTGCAGGGATCACGTGTTCGCTGTCAACCTGACGACGGCCTCCGAGCGGTTCGTCCCTCAGCTGGTGAGTTTTAATAAAGTTTTAATAAAGTTTTAATTTTTATTAATTTATTAATAATTAAACACGTTCACGTTCACTCTGACGAACGTTTTCTTCTTCGTGTGTTTCAGAAGCTGACGTGGAAATCCAAAGACGTCAGCAAGTGTACGGTCCGAGGGAAGAACAGCGTGAGTTCCTCCTCATCAGCTAGAACATTAACTAGAACATCAGCTAGAACACGAGCTAGAACATCAGCTGGAACATTAACTAGAACATTAACTAGAACATCAGCTAGAACATCAGCTGGTTTCAGTAGAACCAGGTCACAGTTCACAGTAGGGATGTTTCTCTGAACTCTGTGATCTTTGGAATCTTTACTCACAGTTAGAACATTAACTAGAACATCAGCTAGAACATTAACTAGAACATCAGCTAGAACATCAGCTAGAACATTAACTAGAACACTCACAGTTCCAACTTTTATTCTCTCTGAGTGAAGTTTGTGATAAACTAGCCGCTAACGTCCGAGTGAGTTCTGCTTCCAGGTTCTGAAACAACGATGTTTGTTTGTGTTTCAGGACGAATGTTACAACTACGTCAAAGTTCTGGTTCCCCGAAACGACGAGACGTTGTTCACCTGCGGCACCAACGCCTTCAACCCCACCTGCAGGAACTACAAGGTACACAGCTGCGTTGCTATGGTTACCCAAAAATAAAACGAGCAGTGAAAAAAGCATTTAGCAGAGCGCACGCTGCCCCCTACTGGAAGCAGCGTGCGCTCCGCTGCCCCCTACTGGAAGCAGCGTTGGCCCTGCTGCCCCCTACTGGAAGCAGCGTTGGCCCTGCTGCCCCCTACTGGAAGCAGCGTGCGCTCTGCTGCCCCCTACTGGAAGCAGCGTTGGCCCTGCTGCCCCCTACTGGAAGCAGCGTTAGCCCTGCTGCCCCCTACTGGAAGCAGGGTGCGCTCTGCTGCCCCCTACTGGAAGCAGCGTGCGCTCTGCTGCCCCCTACTGGAAGCAGCGTGTGCTCCGCTGCCCCCTACTGGAAGCAGCGTGCACTCTGCTGCCCCCTACTGGAAGCAGCGTTGGCCCTGCTGCCCCCTACTGGAAGCAGCGTTGGCCCTGCTGCCCCCTACTGGAAGCAGCGTGCGCTCCGCTGCCCCCTACTGGAAGCAGCGTGCGCTCCGCTGCCCCCTACTGGAAGCAGCGTGCGCTCCGCTGCCCCCTACTGGAAGCAGCGTGCGCTCCGCTGCCCCCTACTGGAAGCAGCGTGCGCTCCGCTGCCCCCTATTGGAAGCAGCGTGCGCTCTGCTGCCCCCTACTGGAAGCAGCGTTGGCCCTGCTGCCCCCTACTGGAAGCAGCGTGTGCTCCGCTGCCCCCTACTGGGAGCAGCGTGTGCTCTGCTGCCCCCTACTGGAAGCAGCGTGCGCTCCGCTGCCCCCTACTGGAAGCAGCGTTGGCCCTGCTGCCCCCTACTGGAAGCAGCGTGCGCTCCGCTGCCCCCTACTGGAAGCAGCGTGCGCTCTGCTGCCCCCTACTGGAAGCAGCGTTTGCTCTGCTGCCCCCTACTGGAAGCAGCGTTGGCCCTGCTGCCCCCTACTGGAAGCAGCGTGCGCTCCGCTGCCCCCTACTGGAAGCAGCGTGCGCTCCGCTGCCCCCTACTGGAAGCAGCGTGCGCTCCGCTGCCCCCTACTGGAAGCAGCGTTTGCTCCGCTGCCCCCTACTGGAAGCAGCGTGCGCTCTGCTGCCCCCTACTGGAAGCAGCGTTTGCTCTGCTGCCCCCTACTGGAAGCAGCGTGCGCTCCGCTGCCCCCTACTGGAAGCAGCGTGCGCTCCGCTGCCCCCTACTGGAAGCAGGGTGTGCTCCGCTGCCCCCTACTGGAAGCAGCGTGCGCTCCGCTGCCTCCTACTGGAAGCAGCGTGCGCTCTGCTGCCCCCTACTGGAAGCAGCGTGCGCTCTGCTGCCCCCTACTGGGAGCAGGGTGCGCTCTGCTGCCCCCTACTGGAAGCAGCTTCTATCATTTTTATTTTATTTCAGGTCACTAAATTATTTTTGGCACAACACAAGAAGAAGAAGACGTTAACATGTAGAATATAAACAGTCTGTTATCTTCCTGCATGTTGAGTGAGACTGGATGTTTATTGGATGTTAGTCACATGATCACCAGCGATGACATCATCACGTTCTCTGTGTTCATTCTCTCATCTCATTGGTGGAATCATCTCAGATGACGAGTCTGGAGCCGGTTGGAGAGGAAGTAGTCGGTCAGGCTCGATGTCCCTTCGAGTCCGTCCAGTCCAACGTTGGACTGTTTGCTGGTGAGTCTGATGGAGAACCGCAATGATGGAGAACCGTAATGATAGAGAACCGCAATGATAGAGAACCTTAATGATGGAGAACCGTAATGATAGAGAACCGTAATGATAGAGAACCCTGACCTCAGAGATCTGATGAATCATTTATTGTGTAACGTTCTGTAACGTTCTGTAACGTTCTGTAACGTTCTGTAACGTTCTGCGTCTCAGGAGGAGACTTCTACTCGGCCACGATGACGGACTTCCTGGCCAGCGACGCGGTGATCTACCGGAGCCTCGGAGACGGCCGGCCCGTCCTCAGAACCGTGAAGTACGACTCCAAGTGGCTCCGCGGTGAGTCGAGGTCACATGATCGAGGTCACATGATCCAGGTCACATGATCCAGGTCACATGATCCAGGTCACATGATCCAGGTCACATGATCCAGGTCACATGATCTGTTAAACTCATCTGATGTTTCATTCTAAACTCTTTCATCACTTTTTCACATAGTTTGTAAAAAAATCTGCAATAAAGTTTCAGTCTGAGAGTTTTACTTTGAAAAGAACAGAAATGATGACTTCCTGTCTGTGTCTGCAGAGCCGCACTTCCTGCACGCCATCGACTACGGAAACTACGTTTACTTCTTCCTGCGTGAGATCGCTGTGGAGAACACGGCTCTGGGGAAGGTTTGTCTGTCCCTGTCCTCATGACATCATGACTCTGTCCTCATGACGTCATGACTCTGTCCTCATGACATCATCACCCTGTCCTCATCACATCATGTCCCTGTCCTCATGACATCATGACTCTGTCCTCATGACATCATGACTCTGTCCTCATGACATCATCACCCTGTCCTCATGACATCATGTCCCTGTCCTCATGACATCATGACCCTGTCTCTGTCCTCATGACATCATGTCCCTGTCCTCATGACATCATGACCCTGTCTCTGTCCTCATGACATCATGTCCCTGTCCTCATGACATCATCACCCTGTCTCTGTCCTCATGACATCATGTCCCTGTCCTCATGACATCATCACCCTGTCTCATGACATGATCACCCTGTCTCATGACATCATGTCCCTGTCCTCATGACATCATGTCCCTGTCCTCATGACATCATGTCCCTGTCCCTGTCCTCATGACATCACGTCCCTGTCCTCATGACATCACGTCCCTTATTAATAAGTAATTATATTACAGGTGGTGTTTTCTCGGGTCGCTCGCGTCTGTAAGAACGATAACGGCGGATCTCCCAGAGTCCTCGAGAGATACTGGACTTCATTCCTAAAGGTGACCTCACTGTTTATACTCTGACCTCTGACCTTTGACCTGGTGTGTTTACCTGACCTCTGACCTGTGACCTCTGACCTGTGACCTCTGACCTGTGACCTCTGACCTTTGACCTGGTGCGCTCAGGCTCGTCTGAATTGTTCGGTTCCTGGAGATTCGTTCTTCTACTTCGACGTTCTTCAGTCTCTCACCAACGTTCTGCAGATCAACCAGAGACCAGCCGTGGTGGGAGTCTTCACCACTCAGTCCAACAGGTCAGAGACTCTATCCGTCCTCTCTGTGTCCTCTCTCTGTCCTCTCTGTCCTCTCTGTCTCCTCTCTCTGTCTCCTCTCTGTCTCCTCTCTGTGTCCTCTCACTGTGTCCTCTCACTATGTCCTCTGTGTCCTCAGTCTCCTCTGTGTCCTCTCTCTGTGTCCTCTCTGTGTCCTCTCTCTGTGTCCTCTCTGTCCTCTCTCTGTCCTCTCTCTGTCCTCTCTGTGTCCTCTCTGTGTCCTCTCTGTCTCCTCTCTGTCTCCTCTCTGTCTCCTCTCTGTCCACTCTGTCCACTCTGTCTCCTCTCTGTCTCCTCTCTCTGTGTCCTCTGTCTCCTCTGTGTCCTCTGTGTCCTCTCACTGTGTCCTCTCTGTCTCCTCTCACTGTGTCCTCTCACTATGTCCTCTCACTGTGTCCTCTCTGTCTCCTCTCACTATGTCCTCTCACTGTGTCCTCTCACTGTGTCCTCTCACTGTGTCCTCTCTGTCTCCTCTCACTGTGTCCTCTCTGTCTCCTCTCACTGTGTCCTCTCACTATGTCCTCTCTCTGTCCTCTCTGTCTCCTCTCTGTCCTCTCTCTGTGTCCTCTCACTCTGTCTCCTCTCTGTCTCTTCTCTGTCCTCTCTGTCTGTCCTCTCAGCATCCCAGGCTCAGCAGTGTGTTCCTTCTACATGGACGACATCGAGAAAGTCTTTAACGGGAAGTTTAAGGAGCAGCGGACCAGCGACTCGTCCTGGACTCCTGTCCCTGACGAGCATGTCCCCCGTCCTCGGTGAGACACTGTTGGACCTTTTAAGAGTTTAAAGCAGCGTTTAAACAACAGCAGATCTGAAACGTGTCTTTATGTCCTGCAGACCGGGGACGTGTGCCGGAGACGGTCCGGCTGCAGATTACAAGTCATCGGTTCAGTTTCCTGATGAGACGCTGACGTTCATTAAGTCTTACCCACTGATGGACGAAGCTGTCCCCTCCGTCAACCACCGGCCCTGCTTCACCAGGACAGCCAGCAGGTCAGACACCAGTGATCCGTAATGTCTCGCGATGTCTCACGATGTCTCATGATGTCTCACGATGTCTCATGATGTCTCACGATGTCTCACGATGTCTCACGATGTCTCACGATGTCTCACGATGTCTCACGATGTCTCATGATGTCTCACGATGTCTCACGATGTCTCATAATGTCTCCTACAAATGAAGAGCAGATGAGTGTTTATGTCTCACATCGTGGAGGGTTTAATCTGCTCTGGTTCTTGTCAACATGATTTATGGAAGATGATAAAATGTGTCTCTGCTCTCCGATCATGTGAATTTAAAACATGTTTACCATCTAACTGTACTACAGTAAAGTACTAGTACCTCTAACTGTACTACAGTAAAGTACTAGTACCTCTAACAGTACTACAGTAAAGTACTAGTACCTCTAACTGTACTACAGTAAAGTACTAGTACCTCTAACTGTACTACAGTAAAGTACTAGTACCTCTAACAGTACTACAGTAAAGTACTAGTACCTCTAACTGTACTGCAGTATAGTACTAGTACCTCTAACAGTACTACAGTAAAGTACTAGTACCTCTAACTGTACTACAGTAAAGTACTAGTACCTCTAACTGTACTACAGTAAAGTACTAGTACCTCTAACAGTACTACAGTAAAGTACTAGTACCTCTAACTGTACTACAGTAAAGTACTAGTACCTCTAACAGTACTACAGTAGAGTACTAGTACCTCTAACTGTACTACAGTAAAGTACTAGTACCTCTAACAGTACTACAGTAAAGTACTAGTACCTCTAACAGTACTACAGTAAAGTACTAGTACCTCTAACTGTACTACAGTAAAGTACTAGTACCTCTAACAGTACTACAGTAAAGTACTAGTACCTCTAACTGTACTACAGTAAAGTACTAGTACCTCTAACTGTACTACAGTAAAGTACTAGTACCTCTAACAGTACTACAGTAAAGTACTAGTACCTCTAACTGTACTACAGTAAAGTACTAGTACCTCTAACAGTACTACAGTAGAGTACTAGTACCTCTAACTGTACTACAGTAAAGTACTAGTACCTCTAACTGTACTACAGTAAAGTACTAGTACCTCTAACAGTACTACAGTAAAGTACTAGTACCTCTAACAGTACTACAGTAAAGTACTAGTACCTCTAACAGTACTACAGTAGAGTACTAGTACCTCTAACTGTACTACAGTAAAGTACTAGTACCTCTAACTGTACTACAGTAAAGTACTAGTACCTCTAACAGTACTACAGTAAAGTGCTAGTACCTCTAACTGTACTACAGTAGAGTACTAGTACCTCTAACTGTACTACAGTAAAGTACTAGTACCTCTAACTGTACTACAGTAAAGTACTAGTACCTCTAACTGTACTACAGTAAAGTACTAGTACCTCTAACAGTACTACAGTAGAGTACTAGTACCTCTAACTGTACTACAGTAAAGTACTAGTACCTCTAACAGTACTACAGTAAAGTACTAGTACCTCTAACTGTACTACAGTAAAGTACTAGTACCTCTAACAGTACTACAGTAGAGTACTAGTACCTCTAACTGTACTACAGTAAAGTACTAGTACCTCTAACTGTACTACAGTAAAGTACTAGTACCTCTAACAGTACTACAGTAAAGTACTAGTACCTCTAACAGTACTACAGTAGAGTACTAGTACCTCTAACTGTACTACAGTAAAGTACTAGTACCTCTAACTGTACTACAGTAAAGTACTAGTACCTCTAACAGTACTACAGTAAAGTGCTAGTACCTCTAACTGTACTACAGTAGAGTACTAGTACCTCTAACTGTACTACAGTAAAGTACTAGTACCTCTAACTGTACTACAGTAAAGTACTAGTACCTCTAACTGTACTACAGTAAAGTACTAGTACCTCTAACTGTACTACAGTAAAGTACTAGTACCTCTAACAGTACTACAGTAGAGTACTAGTACCTCTAACTGTACTACAGTAAAGTACTAGTACCTCTAACAGTACTACAGTAGAGTACTAGTACCTCTAACTGTACTACAGTAAAGTACTAGTACCTCTAACTGTACTACAGTAGAGTACTAGTACCTCTAACTGTACTACAGTAAAGTACTAGTACCTCTAACTGTACTACAGTAAAGTACTAGTACCTCTAACTGTACTACAGTAAAGTACTAGTACCTCTAACAGTACTACAGTAAAGTACTAGTACCTCTAACTGTACTACAGTAAAGTACTAGTACCTCTAACAGTACTACAGTAGAGTACTAGTACCTCTAACTGTACTACAGTAGAGTACTTGTACCTCTAACTGTACTACAGTAAAGTACTAGTACCTCTAACTGTACTGGTGATGGTGATGATGATGATGGTGATGGTGATGATGGTGATGATGGTGATGATGGTGATGATGATGATGGTGATGGTGGTGATGGTGATGATGATGGTGGTGGTGGTGGTGATGGTGATGATGGTGATGATGATGG
>NC_070592.1:469886-484886 GCF_027409825.1 Scomber japonicus | reverse complement strand
TCCTTCTCCTTCTCCTTCTCCTTCTTCTCCTTCTCCTTCTCCTTCTCCTTCTCCTCCTTCTCCTTCTCCTTCTCCTTCTCCTCCTTCTCCTTCTCCTTCTCCTTCTTCTCCTTCTCCTTCTCCTCCTTCTCCTTCTCCTCCTCCTCCTCCTCCTCCTCCTCCTCCTCCTCCTCCTCCTTCTTCTTCTTCTTCTCCTTCTTCTTTGTCTCTGCAGAGCTTGTCTGGCCTCTCGTGACCCATACTGCATCTGGCTGCGGACAGGAAGTTGTGCCAACATGGCGCCTGGTTTCAAGTACGTGTCACTTCCTGTTCCTGTCTCTTCTTCTTCTTCTCTGTGTGTTTCCTCTCAGCCTCTTCGAGTGAAGAGCTGGAATAAATGTTAATGTGAGCGTGCGTGTGAGCGTGCGTGTGAGCGTGTGTGCGTGTGAGCGTGCATGTGAGCGTGCACTCTGCTGTATTAATGTGTAACTTTAAAGGTTTTGGTTCAGATCTCTTTCGTCTCTCTTTGGAAACTTTGTTCTCTACAAAGTAAAACGATGAAATATGTTTGATATTAAATAATTAAATACACAGAACGTCCAGCTGTGAGTGAGACTGATGATGATGATGATGATGATGATGGTGATGGTGATGATGATGATGATGATGATGATGATGATGATGATGATGATGATGATGAATCACTGAGACTCTTTTAAACTTTGTGATTGGCTCTCTCTTACTGAAATGCATCCTGGGAGTCGTAGTTGGTCTCCAGCCGATCAACCAAAAACTAATACTGCAGTACTTTTACTGTAATACTGCATACTACATGACTATAATACTGCAGTACTTTTACTGTAATACTGCATACTACATCACTATAATACTGCAGTACTTTTACTGTAATACTGCATACTACATCACTATAATACTGCAGTACTTTTACTGTAATACTGCATACTACATCACTATAATACTGCAGTACTTTTACTGTAATACTGCATACTACATCACTATAATACTGCAGTACTTTTACTGTAATACTACATACTACATCACTATAATACTGCAGTACTTTTACTGTAATACTGCATACTACATGACTATAATACTGCAGTACTTTTACTGTAATACTGCATACTACATCACTATAATACTGCAGTACTTTTACTATAATACTGCATACTACATCACTATAATACTGCAGTACTTTTACTGTAATACTGCATACTACATCACTATAATACTGCAGTACTTTTACTGTAATACTGCATACTACATCACTATAATACTGCAGTACTTTTACTGTAATACTGCAGTACTACATCACTATAATACTGCAGTACTTTTACTGTAATACTGCATACTACATGACTATAATACTGCAGTACTTTTACTGTAGTACTGCATACTACATGACTATAATACTGCAGTACTTTTACTGTAATACTGCATACTACATCACTATAATACTGCAGTACTTTTACTGTAATACTACATACTACATCACTATAATACTGCAGTACTTTTACTGTAATACTGCATACTACATCACTATAATACTGCAGTACTTTTACTGTAATACTGCATACTACATCACTATAATACTGCAGTACTTTTACTGTAATACTGCATACTACATTACTATAATACTGCAGTACTTTTACTGTAATACTGCATACTACATCACTATAATACTGCAGTACTTTTACTGTAATACTGCATACTACATCACTATAATACTGCAGTACTTTTACTGTAATACTGCAGTACTACATCACTATAATACTGCAGTACTTTTACTGTAATACTGCAGTACTACATTACTATAATACTGCAGTACTTTTACTGTAATACTGCATACTACATTACTATAATACTGCAGTACTTTTACTGTAATACTGCATACTACATCACTATAATACTGCAGTACTTTTACTGTAATACTGCAGTACTACATCACTATAATACTGCAGTACTTTTACTGTAATACTGCAGTACTACATTACTATAATACTGCAGTACTTTTACTGTAATACTGCATACTACATTACTATAATACTGCAGTACTTTTACTGTAGTACTGCATACTACATGACTATAATACTGCAGTACTTTTACTGTAATACTGCATACTACATCACTATAATACTGCAGTACTTTTACTGTAATACTACATACTACATCACTATAATACTGCAGTACTTTTACTGTAATACTGCATACTACATCACTATAATACTGCAGTACTTTTACTGTAATACTGCATACTACATCACTATAATACTGCAGTACTTTTACTGTAATACTGCATACTACATTACTATAATACTGCAGTACTTTTACTGTAATACTGCATACTACATCACTATAATACTGCAGTACTTTTACTGTAATACTGCATACTACATCACTATAATACTGCAGTACTTTTACTGTAATACTGCAGTACTACATCACTATAATACTGCAGTACTTTTACTGTAATACTGCAGTACTACATTACTATAATACTGCAGTACTTTTACTGTAATACTGCATACTACATTACTATAATACTGCAGTACTTTTACTGTAATACTGCATACTACATCACTATAATACTGCAGTACTTTTACTGTAATACTGCAGTACTACATCACTATAATACTGCAGTACTTTTACTGTAATACTGCATACTACATTACTATAATACTGCAGTACTTTTACTGTAATACTGCATACTACATCACTATAATACTGCAGTACTTTTACTGTAATACTGCAGTACTACATCACTATAATACTGCAGTACTTTTACTGTAATACTGCAGTACTACATCACTATAATACTGCAGTACTTTTACTGTAATACTGCATACTACATTACTATAATACTGCAGTACTTTTACTGTAATACTGCATACTACATCACTATAATACTGCAGTACTTTTACTGTAATACTGCAGTACTACATCACTATAATACTGCAGTACTTTTACTGTAATACTGCAGTACTACATCACTATAATACTGCAGTACTTTTACTGTAATACTGCATACTACATCACTATAATACTGCAGTACTTTTACTGTAATACTGCATACTACATCACTATAATACTGCAGTACTTTTACTGTAATACTGCATACTACATCACTCATAATACTGCAGTACTTTTACTGTAATACTGCATACTACATCACTCATAATACTGCAGTACTTTTACTGTAATACTGCAGTACTACATCACTATAATACTGCAGTACTTTTACTGTAATACTGCATACTACATCACTATAATACTGCAGTACTTTTACTGTAATACTGCAGTACTACATCACTATAATACTGCAGTACTTTTACTGTAATACTGCAGTACTACATTACTATAATACTGCAGTACTTTTACTGTAATACTGCATACTACATTACTATAATACTGCAGTACTTTTACTGTAGTACTGCATACTACATGACTATAATACTGCAGTACTTTTACTGTAATACTGCATACTACATCACTATAATACTGCAGTACTTTTACTGTAATACTACATACTACATCACTATAATACTGCAGTACTTTTACTGTAATACTGCATACTACATCACTATAATACTGCAGTACTTTTACTGTAATACTGCATACTACATCACTATAATACTGCAGTACTTTTACTGTAATACTGCATACTACATTACTATAATACTGCAGTACTTTTACTGTAATACTGCATACTACATCACTATAATACTGCAGTACTTTTACTGTAATACTGCATACTACATCACTATAATACTGCAGTACTTTTACTGTAATACTGCAGTACTACATCACTATAATACTGCAGTACTTTTACTGTAATACTGCAGTACTACATTACTATAATACTGCAGTACTTTTACTGTAATACTGCATACTACATTACTATAATACTGCAGTACTTTTACTGTAATACTGCATACTACATCACTATAATACTGCAGTACTTTTACTGTAATACTGCAGTACTACATCACTATAATACTGCAGTACTTTTACTGTAATACTGCAGTACTACATTACTATAATACTGCAGTACTTTTACTGTAATACTGCATACTACATTACTATAATACTGCAGTACTTTTACTGTAATACTGCATACTACATCACTATAATACTGCAGTACTTTTACTGTAATACTGCAGTACTACATCACTATAATACTGCAGTACTTTTACTGTAATACTGCAGTACTACATCACTATAATACTGCAGTACTTTTACTGTAATACTGCATACTACATTACTATAATACTGCAGTACTTTTACTGTAATACTGCAGTACTACATCACTATAATACTGCAGTACTTTTACTGTAATACTGCATACTACATCACTATAATACTGCAGTACTTTTACTGTAATACTGCATACTACATCACTATAATACTGCAGTACTTTTACTGTAATACTGCATACTACATCACTCATAATACTGCAGTACTTTTACTGTAATACTGCATACTACATCACTCATAATACTGCAGTACTTTTACTGTAATACTGCAGTACTACATCACTATAATACTGCAGTACTTTTACTGTAATACTGCATACTACATCACTATAATACTGCAGTACTTTTACTGTAATACTGCAGTACTACATCACTATAATACTGCAGTACTTTTACTGTAATACTGCATACTACATCACTATAATACTGCAGTACTTTTACTGTAATACTGCATACTACATCACTATAATACTGCAGTACTTTTACTGTAATACTGCATACTACATTACTATAATACTGCAGTACTTTTACTGTAATACTGCACACTACATCACTATAATACTGCAGTACTTTTACTGTAATACTGCAGTACTACATCACTATAATACTGCAGTACTTTTACTGTAATACTGCAGTACTACATTACTATAATACTGCAGTACTTTTACTGTAATACTGCATACTACATTACTATAATACTGCAGTACTTTTACTGTAATACTGCATACTACATCACTATAATACTGCAGTACTTTTACTGTAATACTGCATACTACATCACTATAATACTGCAGTACTTTTACTGTAATACTACATACTACATCACTATAATACTGCAGTACTTTTACTGTAATACTGCATACTACATCACTATAATACTGCAGTACTTTTACTGTAATACTGCAGTACTACATCACTATAATACTGCAGTACTTTTACTGTAATACTGCATACTACATTACTATAATACTGCAGTACTTTTACTGTAATACTGCATACTACATCACTATAATACTGCAGTACTTTTACTGTAATACTGCATACTACATCACTCATAATACTGCAGTACTTTTACTGTAATACTGCATACTACATCACTCATAATACTGCAGTACTTTTACTGTAATACTGCAGTACTACATCACTATAATACTGCAGTACTTTTACTGTAATACTGCATACTACATCACTATAATACTGCAGTACTTTTACTGTAATACTGCATACTACATCACTATAATACTGCAGTACTTTTACTGTAATACTACATACTACATCACTATAATACTGCAGTACTTTTACTGTAATACTGCATACTACATCACTATAATACTGCAGTACTTTTACTGTAATACTGCAGTACTACATCACTATAATACTGCAGTACTTTTACTGTAATACTGCATACTACATCACTATAATACTGCAGTACTTTTACTGTAATACTGCATACTACATCACTATAATACTGCAGTACTTTTACTGTAATACTGCATACTACATTACTATAATACTGCAGTACTTTTACTGTAATACTGCACACTACATCACTATAATACTGCAGTACTTTTACTGTAATACTGCAGTACTACATCACTATAATACTGCAGTACTTTTACTGTAATACTGCAGTACTACATTACTATAATACTGCAGTACTTTTACTGTAATACTGCATACTACATTACTATAATACTGCAGTACTTTTACTGTAATACTGCATACTACATCACTATAATACTGCAGTACTTTTACTGTAATACTGCAGTACTACATCACTATAATACTGCAGTACTTTTACTGTAATACTGCAGTACTACATCACTATAATACTGCAGTACTTTTACTGTAATACTGCATACTACATTACTATAATACTGCAGTACTTTTACTGTAATACTGCATACTACATCACTATAATACTGCAGTACTTTTACTGTAATACTGCATACTACATCACTCATAATACTGCAGTACTTTTACTGTAATACTGCATACTACATCACTCATAATACTGCAGTACTTTTACTGTAATACTGCAGTACTACATCACTATAATACTGCAGTACTTTTACTGTAATACTGCATACTACATCACTATAATACTGCAGTACTTTTACTGTAATACTGCATACTACATCACTATAATACTGCAGTACTTTTACTGTAATACTACATACTACATCACTATAATACTGCAGTACTTTTACTGTAATACTACATACTACATCACTATAATACTGCAGTACTTTTACTGTAATACTGCAGTACTACATCACTATAATAAACATCAGTCTAACTCTCTTGGTGAGTCAGACTGATGATAGTAGAAGTTGAATCTTTCATTCCTTCATCAAACACAGAGAGAGTTCACTCCTTCTTCTTCTTCTTCACTAATCACACTAATCAGCATCTTTGTTCTGATCGACTTCATTTTACAGACTTTGATGTTTCTGAGTCTGAAAATGAAGAAGAAGATGTTGAAATGCAGTTTTCTTCTAAATATAGAAATAAGATGAATAAGTAGAGCAGTGTTTAATAGAGAGAGGAGAGAGAAGCTGCAGGAAGATTCAAACGGACAGGACGAGCCGGCGGAGATGAAAAGAGACGAGAGAGGAAATGGAGAGGGAGGCGAGGATGTGATGCAAGAGCTGGAAAAGAAGAAGAAGAAGAAGAAGAAGAAGAGGAATCAGATCTGTGTCACTGAGTGTTTAATGAAGCCGATCACAGCTTTGAACACTTTCAGCCTGAAATGAAGAAAACATTTATATTTGCTGCAAAAAAAACTTAACATCATCATGTCCTGTTTGACCTCAGACACTAAAATAGAACATATAATAATGATGTAAATGTATTTAAAGGTAAAATGAGCAGAGGAAGGAAGGAAGGAAAGGAGGGAAGGAAAGGAGGGAGCAGCAGAGCTTTGTGGAAGTGTGGGGTTTATTGTAGAGCCATCAGTCTTCATCCTCATAACTATCTTATTAAAACTCTTAACTATTCATTTAAAACACATGGACATCCATTCCAAGGAAGGAAGGAAGGAAGGAAAGGAAAGGAAAGGAGGAAGGAAGGAAGGAAGGAAGGAAGGAAAGGAAAGGAAACTATTAACTATTCATTTCACTAAAACACATGGACATAGATACAGAGATCATCTGACCCAGACGTTTCAGACTGTTTCACAGTGTTTCAGACTGTTTCAGACTGTTTCAGACTGTTTCACAGTGTTTCAGACTGTTTGTGTTTCAGACTGTTTCACAGTGTTTCAGACTGTTTCAGGCTGTTTCACAGTGTTTCAGACTGTTTCACAGTGTTTCAGACTGTTTCAGACTGTTTCAGACTGTTTCACAGTGTTTCAGACTGTTTGTGTTTCAGACTGTTTCACAGTGTTTCAGACTGTTTCAGGCTGTTTCACAGTGTTTCAGACTGTTTCAGACTGTTTCACAGTGTTTCACAGTGTTTCAGACTGTTTCACAGTGTTTCAGACTGTTTCAGACTGTTTCAGACTGTTTCACAGTGTTTCAGACTGTTTGTGTTTCAGACTGTTTCAGGCTGTTTCACAGTGTTTCAGGCTGTTTCACAGTGTTTCAGACTGTTTCACAGTGTTTCAGGCTGTTTCACAGTGTTTCAGACTGTTTCACAGTGTTTCACAGTGTTTCAGACTGTTTCAGGCTGTTTCACAGTGTTTCAGACTGTTTCACAGTGTTTCAGGCTGTTTCACAGTGTTTCAGGCTGTTTCAGACTGTTTCAGACTGTTTCAGGCTGTTTCACAGTGTTTCACAGTGTTTCAGACTGTTTCACAGTGTTTCACAGTGTTTCAGACTGTTTCAGACTGTTTCAGGCTGTTTCACAGTGTTTCAGACTGTTTCAGACTGTTTCAGGCTGTTTCAGACTGTTTCACAGTGTTTCAGACTGTTTCAGACTGTTTCACAGTGTTTCAGACTGTTTCACAGTGTTTCAGACTGTTTCAGACTGTTTCAGGCTGTTTCACAGTGTTTCAGACTGTTTCAGACTGTTTCAGGCTGTTTCAGACTGTTTCAGACTGTTTCAGGCTGTTTCACAGTGTTTCAGACTGTTTCAGGCTGTTTCAGGCTGTTTCAGACTGTTTCAGACTGTTTCACAGTGTTTCAGGCTGTTTCACAGTGTTTCAGGCTGTTTCACAGTGTTTCAGACTGTTTCAGACTGTTTCAGGCTGTTTCAGGCTGTTTCAGACTGTTTCAGGCTGTTTCACAGTGTTTCAGACTGTTTCACAGTGTTTCACAGTGTTTCAGACTGTTTCAGACTGTTTCAGACTGTTTCACAGTGTTTCAGACTGTTTCAGGCTGTTTCACAGTGTTTCAGGCTGTTTCAGGCTGTTTCAGACTGTTTCAGGCTGTTTCAGGCTGTTTCAGACTGTTTCACAGTGTTTCAGACTGTTTCACAGTGTTTCAGACTGTTTCAGACTGTTTCAGACTGTTTCACAGTGTTTCAGACTGTTTCAGGCTGTTTCACAGTGTTTCAGACTGTTTCAGGCTGTTTCACAGTGTTTCAGACTGTTTCAGACTGTTTCAGGCTGTTTCACAGTGTTTCAGACTGTTTCAGACTGTTTCAGGCTGTTTCAGGCTGTTTCAGACTGTTTCAGGCTGTTTCACAGTGTTTCAGACTGTTTCAGGCTGTTTCACAGTGTTTCAGACTGTTTCAGGCTGTTTCACAGTGTTTCAGACTGTTTCATAGTGTTTCAGGCTGTTTCAGGCTGTTTCACAGTGTTTCAGACTGTTTCAGGCTGTTTCACAGTGTTTCAGACTGTTTCAGACTGTTTCACACTGTTTCAGACTGTTTCACAGTGTTTCAGACTGTTTCATAGTGTTTCAGACTGTTTCACAGTGTTTCAGACTGTTTCATAGTGTTTCAGACTGTTTCACAGTGTTTCAGACTGTTTCAGACTGTTTCATAGTGTTTCAGACTGTTTCAGGCTGTTTCATAGTGTTTCAGACTGTTTCACAGTGTTTCAGACTGTTTCAGACTGTTTCATAGTGTTTCAGACTGTTTCATAGTGTTTCAGACTGTTTCATAGTGTTTCAGACTGTTTCAGGCTGTTTCAGACTGTTTCACAGTGTTTCAGACTGTTTCAGACTGTTTCATAGTGTTTCAGACTGTTTCATAGTGTTTCAGACTGTTTCATAGTGTTTCAGGCTGTTTCAGACTGTTTCACAGTGTTTCAGACTGTTTCAGACTGTTTCATAGTGTTTCAGACTGTTTCAGACTGTTTCACAGTGTTTCACACTGTTTCAGGCTGTTTAAAGTCCAGTAATGATGATGTCATATATTCTTATTAAAGTTATTTTTTGTCTTCAGTCTAAAATCAACGTCAGACTGTAAAAAAGCATCGAAGCTGTTTTAGTGTCGTAAAGACTTTTCACAGCCTGTTAACGCCTCCGCTCACAACACCAAGACAACTCTACGTTATAACTGACCCGCTCTATTTCCGTCCTCCTCTGAGTCAGCCCTCGCTAGGTGAACGAGGCGTTCAGGGGCCCGAGGGGCTTCGGGATTTATAGCCGCTCGCAGTCTCTTTTCTCTCCTGGCTTCCCACGCTGGTGGAAACCATCCGCAGAGACGCAGCGAGCATGTAGACACAGAGAGAGAGAGAGAGAGAGAGAGAGAGAGAGAGAGAGAGAGAGAGAGAGAGAGAGAGAGAGAGAGAGAGAGAGAGAGAGAGAGAGAGAGAGAGAGAGAGAGAGAGAGAGAGAGAGAGAGAGAGAGAGAGAGAGAGAGAGAGAAATATCGAGTGGCTGAGGGGGCGAACGAGTTAGCAAATAAGTGAGGTGGAGAGAGGTAAATATGGAGCGAGGGAGGAGAGGAAGTCAAAATGATTTCAGGATAAAACCAAACACACAGAGATCGTTACATTTCCTGCAGCTGCTGAAATATAAGTTATATCTGTGTCTGTTATAACAGGAAGTAGAGCGGTCGTCCACCAATTGGAAGATTGGCGGTTTGATTCCCGACTCCTCCAGTCCACGTGTCCTTTGGAAATGTACTTAACCCCAAATTGCTCCCGTTGCTATGCCAACAGTGTATGAAATAACCAATGAATTAATTGTTAGTATTTCTTTTTTTCTCCTCCTGTGAAAGTTTCTAAATCAAACGTAGAAGAATGTGACATCACCCAATTAACAACTCATCTTCCTTCTGGTCACCGTGGTTACACATCATCAATTTGATTCCCAGGCGACAGTAACCCACGGCAACCGCCATGAGAGGAGGCCGGTCTGCAGTGGATGTTGTGTTCTTTATGTGGTCTTAACTCTCCTGCTCCTGTGTGCAGGGCGGGGTTTGAACAGGACATCGAGGGCAACCATTCGCTTCACCCGGACGGCTGCCACGGTGAGATAAACTATCACCACGGTAACAGCTGCGATAACAGCTGGAGAGGCCGCTCAATTATAAATCCACAGTGTGACGCCGTGGATGAGCTGAATGTTTCCTGAGCTAACGAGTCTCATGCTCTGTGTGTTTCTGCAGCTGATGTGATGGCGACCACGAGGAACCACGAGGCTGCAGCCGACTCCGCCTACGGTAAGAAACTCATCGTCCTGCTCGATTCTCTGGTTTCACAGCGTCAGAGAAAGGCTCACCCCCCCCCCCCTCCTCTCCTCACATCCCTCCACCATCCTACTGACCATGAATGACGGAGACTCTTATCTCAGGACATGACTTCCTGGAGACAAATAAGTATTAAAATAAGCTGGGTGTCACTACGTCCAGCCTGGTACTCAGCAGGGTCACTGGTCACAAACAACCAGAACATGATCCAACCGGACCGCCGGCCCTGCTGTAGACCACACTGGACACACAGCTGATATCCAAACTGCAATAATCTCCTAAATAACCAGCAGCACACCGATGAGAGAGTGAGATCACAATAATCCACTCTGTGTTTCTACAGACGTTAAAAACTAAGTGAGGTTTTGTTGTGGAGTCAGTGTGACGATTTATTCTATATATGATGCACTGACTGGAGAGCACTTTTAATTTTGTTGTACCCGGTGACAATAAAGATCTATTTACAAAGAATAAAAGAGATGAGAAATATCAGCAATAAAAAAGTACAGAATCTAAGAATAAGCAGTAAAAGGTATAAATATGTATATGTGAGGAGTCTGTGAAAGCAGCAGAAGTGTCGTTGTAGAAACTCAGCAGCTTGAAGTAAATCTTTCACACGTGCTCCAATGATGGCACTTTATCAGACTTCATCTCAGATGGAGGAGAAGTCAGAGCTCAGGAGTGGAACAGCTTTTGGGAGGAAGCCGTTGTATTGAGTCTGTGGTCTGATGGGAGCAGCTGATCGCCTGGTGATGGCGGCTCAGTACTAACAGTGTCTGGTTGTTTGTTCAGATACTTTCTGTGCTGCAGCTGTAAAGACTGTCAGTGATCAGTCTACAGCTAACTGTGTGTGTGTGTGTTTGGTGCTGAGCAACACTGTGAGAGCGCTGAGAGTGAACAACGACCTGAGACTCACTATAAAGCTCCGTAGAGCCGGGAGGAGCTGCACAGTCACAGATAATTCATTCATACAGTACATTATTATTATTATTGTGCTTTAAGTAAAGTATCTGAATGCTTCTTCCACTGCTGCAGGTTTATTAAATGTTCAAACATCTCAGAGAAGAGAAGTGAAGAGGTTTGTTGATGTGTCCGCTGGAGAGCCTCGAGCCTTCACTAACAAGCTCAAACTCAACTGGAAGAAATTCAGTTATTCCCCCTCAATTGGCTGCTGGTGATGTACAGTAGCTCGCCGCTCGGTCGGACATTATTACCCTCCACTAGATCACAATCCAGCAGATCAAAGCGGCGGCCGCTCTGTATTCAGAGCTGCGTCTCTGCTGCTACCTGACTGTTAGTGGAGCACAGTTATTGTCATTCACAGAGCGACAGCAGACCCATGCAGTGAATCCCATTAAGTCTCTATACTGTGATTAAAGCCGGAGAGGAGAGAGGAGGCTGATCCCTGATATGTGGACTACTTGACATGAACTCAGTCTGTCGATCAGGGACACTTGAAGTGAACTGAAGTGGCTGCATCACATCAGCGGTTACAAAAGCGGTGATGAAGAGCAGAGCAGGAGAATCAAGGATTAAGAAAACATGACAGAGATAAATGAAACTAAAGAATTCTTCCTCTAATCCGAGTGTGAATGACGTCTTTCATCAGGCGTCTCTGAGCCTCTTCACTCTCTCTGCATCATGTTTGTATTGTAGCTGCGTTAATGTGCTGCAGCAGTTCAGATCCTATCAGAGCTGCAGCTTTAAACACACTGGAGTCCACAGCAGCTCTCAATCCCCTCAGTCCTCAGAGCTCAGAGAGCCGCTTGCTTTGTATTCTGCCTCCTCAGTTAATCACATTCACCTGGCATCTAAATGAGGCCTTGTTAGATGACAGGAATGAAAATCAGCTCCAGTCCAACAGAAATTAGTTTAGAAAACATCGTTTGGTGAATTTATTTAAGTCTGGTCGACAAGTTGATCAACTTTTAACTTCCTGCTGCATTTAGGAGGAAATTAGATTCAAACTAGATGTTTAATGAATGTCCATCCGGTTCATTAGTGCCAATCAAACATCTATAAATGTCTAATCTAATCTAATCTCATATCATTTAATCTACCTGACAACCTTTTCTTCTGTATCTCAGTGATCAGTGATGTTTGTTTGTTACCCAGCAGCCAGCAGCGTCTAACAGCTGATTCATGTTAATTAACCTTCTGATACGATGTGAACTGTGAGATGAGCCGCTGATCTCTCCGCTTTGACTTCCTGTGTCGCTGTTTAAATGTGTCATCCTATTGGTCGACGGCACTGAACAGGTCGTAGAAGCTGCCAATCACTGAGGCGTCGCTGCTCTTTGATGATGTCACACCGCACGCCTGTTTGACGCTGGATGTTTCTGGTTTCATGTCTGAACTGATTATACGAAGCAGCACATGAAGACTTATAAAACAGACTTTTCCTTCTATAAATATGATTCAGCAGGCTGCGTGGTGATTAGTGTCACCGGCTGACGTGATTACAGGCACAGCAGATGTAAAGCAGCAGGAGACTTCAGTCATTCATTTACATACTTGTACTGAGTCATTCTCCACTCGCACTAATTGTGTGGTGATTAGCTGTCGTTTAACTTTTAGGTTTTTATTGATGCCTGCAGAGCGACTGGAAGCAGAATACAGTGAAACTCTCTCGCTAACATCGGCTCATTGTTCTTCTTTCATTGTGAACCAAAGTGCAGTGTGTATGTAGCTGTTGATGCCAGTATACAACAGCTCTGTAATGCTGTTGATGCCAGTATACAACAGCTCTGTAATGCTGTTGATGCCAGTATACAACAGCTCTGTAACGCTGTTGATGCCAGTATACAACAGCTCTGTAACGCTGTTGATGCCAGTATACAACAGCTCTGTAATGCTGTTGATGCCAGTATACAACAGCTCTGTAACACTGTTGATGTCAGTATACAACAGCTCTGTAATGCTGTTGATGCCAGTATACAACAGCTCTGTAACACTGTTGATGTCAGTATACAACAGCTCTGTAACGCTGTTGATGCCAGTATACAACAGCTCTGTAACGCTGTTGATGCCAGTATACAACAGCTCTGTAATGCTGTCTGTTGATGCCAGTATACAGCAGCTCTGTAATGCTGTTGATGCCAGTATACAACAGCTCTGTAATGCTGTCTGTTGATGCCAGTATACAGCAGCTCTGTAATGCTGTTGATGCCAGTATACAACAGCTCTGTAATGCTGTTGATGCCAGTATACAACAGCTCTGTAACGCTGTTGATGCCAGTATACAACAGCTCTGTCACGCTGTTGATGCCAGTATACAACAGCTCTGTAATGCTGTTGATGCCAGTATACAACAGCTCTGTAACGCTGTTGATGCCAGTATACAACAGCTCTGTGATGCTGTTGATGCCAGTATACAACAGCTCTGTAACGCTGTTGATGCCAGTATACAACAGCTCTATAATGCTGTTGATGCCAGTATACAACAGCTCTGTAACGCTGTTGATGCCAGTATACAACAGCTCTGTAATGCTGTCTGTTGATGCCAGTATACAACAGCTCTGTAACGCTGTTGATGCCAGTATACAACAGCTCTGTAACGCTGTTGATGCCAGTATACAACAGCTCTGTAATGCTGTCTGTTGATGCCAGTATACAACAGCTCTGTAATGCTGTTGATGCCAGTATACAACAGCTCTGTAATGCTGTTGATGCCAGTATACAACAGCTCTGTAACGCTGTCTGTTGATGCCAGTATACAACAGCTCTGTAATGCTGTTGATGCCAGTATACAACAGCTCTGTAACGCTGTTGATGCCAGTATACAACAGCTCTGTAACGCTGTTGATGCCAGTATACAACAGCTCTGTAATGCTGTCTGTTGATGCCAGTATACAACAGCTCTGTAATGCTGTTGATGCCAGTATACAACAGCTCTGTAACGCTGTCTGTTGATGCCAGTATACAACAGCTCTGTAACGCTGTTGATGCCAGTATACAACAGCTCTGTAACGCTGTTGATGCCAGTATACAACAGCTCTGTGATGCTGTTGATGCCAGTATACAACAGCTCTGTAACGCTGTCTGTTGATGCCAGTATACAACAGCTCTGTAACGCTGTCTGTTGATGCCAGTATACAACAGCTCTGTAATGCTGTTGATGCCAGTATACAACAGCTCTGTAACGCTGTTGATGCCAGTATACAACAGC
>NC_070592.1:287386-464886 GCF_027409825.1 Scomber japonicus | reverse complement strand
CCTTAACATCACTATACCACCTTAACATCACCTTAACACCACCGTACCACCTTAACATCACTATACCACCTTAACACCACTATACCACCTTAACATCACTATACCACCTTAATACCACCATACCACCTTAACATCACTATACCGCCATGACATCACATGACCATCTTAACACCACCTTAACATCACCATACCACCTTAACACCACTATACCACCTTAACACCGAGAGGGTAACGACTGCAGCCTGCTGGATGTTCAACCCCTCCCATAATCTACATCTATAAATTCTGCCCAAGTTGCTCCAACCCCTCCCATCTTTCCTACCGGCTAAAACACAGGAGAGAAGACACAGAGGAGACAACCTTAACACCACCTACCACCTTAACACCACCTACCACCTTAACACCACTATACCACCTTAACACCACCATACCACCTTAACACCACCGTACCACCTTAACACCACCGTACCACCTTAACAACACCTACCACCTTAACACCACCTACCACCTTAACACCACCGTACCACCTTAACACCTCCTACCACCTTAACACCACCATACCACCTTAACACCACCTACCACCTTAACACCACCGTACCACCTTAACAACACCTACCACCTTAACACCTCCTACCACCTTAACACCACCATACCACCTTAACACCACCTACCACCTTAACAACACCTACCACCTTAACACCACCTACCACCTTAACACCACCGTACCACCTTAACACCACCTACCACCTTAACACCACCTACCACCTTAACACCACCGTACCACCTTAACACCACCTACCACCACCGTACCACCTTAACATTACTATACCACCTTAACACAGAGAGGGTAACGACTGTGGCCTGCTGGATGTCCAACCCCTCCCATAATCTACATCTATAAATTCTGCCCAAGTTGCTCCAACCCCTCCCATCTTTCCTGCCGGCTAAAACACAGGAGAGAAGACACAGAGGAGACAACCTTAACACCACCTACCACCTTAACACCACCTACCACCTTAACACCACTATACCACCTTAACACCACCTTAACACCACCTACCACCTTAACACCACCTACCACCTTAACACCACCGTACCACCTTAACACCACTGTAGCACCTTAATACCACCTTAACACCACCGTACCACCTTAACACCACCGTACCACCTTAACACCACCATAACACCTTAACACCACCGTACCACCTTAACACCACCTACCACCACCGTACCACCTTAACACCACCTTAACACCTTAACACCACCTTAACACCACCTACCACCACCGTACCACCTTAACACCTTAACACCACCATATTCAACTCAACTCAACTTTATTTATAAAGCACTTTAAAACAACCACAGCTGAAACAAAGTGCTGTACATAAATAGATAAAACAACACATACCACCTTAACACCACCTTAACACCACATTACCACCTTAACACTGTTAGATATTAATATGAACAGTGGAACATTTTATACCAAATCAACAGAAATATTAATCCGTTAGTTTGACGTTAACGGTGCTGAGTGACGATCAGCTGATCATCAGCTTTAATGACATCATGCAGCGAGGAGACACTCTGCAGCCTCATGCTTCATTCTTATTCAACACACACACCTGACACACACACACACACACACACACACTGCAGACGTGTGTGTGTGTGTGTGTGTGACCTTTAAAGTGAGGTATCGTGTGTGTTACCAGTATTTTTGGTGGCGAAGCGGAAAAGTCAAACTTGACAAGGTTTCTCCTTTTTCCTCTCACACACACACACACACACACACACACATACACACACACACACACACACACACACACACACACACACCATTTCTAACATTCTCTCTCTCCTTCATCCTGCTGTCATTCCTGTCCTCGCTCACCCTTATTGCTGTCTGTGTGAATACCAATGTTCAGAAAGAGTGGGCGAGAGAGCAGTGCACAGACAGAGAGAGACAGAGAGAGAGAGAGAGAGAGAGAGAGAGAGAGAGAGAGAGAGAGAGAGAGAGACAGAGAGAGAGAGAGAGAGAGAGAGAGACAGAGAGAGAGAGAGAGAGAGAGACAGAGAGAGAGAGAGACAGAGAGAGAGAGAGAGAGAGAGAGAGAGAGAGAGGTCAGTGATGATGATGAAGGTCCGTCCCACTACCAGTGATGTGATATTATTATATATAATCTATATTAGAGTGAAACTTGTTCTAAGTCTGTGTTTAAAGCAGCTTCAGATCAGATTCATCATAAATCATAAATCATGACATCACACATGATCACATGATCACATGACTGCAGCAGTAATATAATCTCCTGTTGTGTGTTCCAGGCGTTCGTCGTGTGCCGGAGCTGGATCAGCGCTCCGCGGCTAACGTTCACTACACGCTGCTGCTGGCCTGCGTGCTGGTGGCCTTCCTCCTGGGAGCCTTCCTGTCCGGCTTCCTGGTGTCGTGTTACTGCAGCCGCAGCGCCGCCCAGCGAGCTACGAGGCTCAGCAAAGACCCGGAAGCCTCGCTGCCTCACGCCTTGTCCCTCAGATCCCTCGCCAAGCTCAACGGACTGCTGGACGGACAGCAGAAGGTAGGAGGACCAGTCAGGGAAGGGTCTAAAGGTTCTCCAGGTTCTTTCATCAAGAACTCTAAATGAATCCTCTCTCCTTTATTCACTTCATCCTCTCTTTCATTATCAAGTCTTTTATTTTTCAAGTTTTGCACGAGTGAGAAAGAACAACAAGAGGTCTGAGACGAGACACAGCTCGATCAATAAAAGAAGAAAAACTAAATCACAAGTTCAGTTCAGAGTTCAGATTGTCTCTAAAGAACAAAAGGTTTCTGTTACTGAAGATCTAAATGATTATAATCCATTTATGGCAGCATCCCTCTCCTTCTGGAGCTGAAGAGTGAAAGTCATCTTCTCCTTTAGGGGGATAGAGTTTATATGTTGATGGTTCTGTTAGTTATGTGTAATAATGGATTCATGTCTGTGTGGATTCAGCATCATGCAGCAGACCGTCTTCATGTCTCTTCCTGTTTTGTCTTCAGGAGGACAAACTGGACGTCTCCACTCCTCAGATGTACAGTTCCTTCATCCCAAACGGCCTGGCGGAGCTCCAAAGCCCTGGACCCCAGGGCCCGGTGCTGGGGGACCGAGACCTCAGCCTGTCCCAGGTAGCTGTCTGTACAAAAATATAATATCAGTATGTTTAATGTGAAATCAGTTCCTCATCCTCAGTTCTTCTACATTCTTGAGGTGTATTCTGCAGTTGCTCCTTTAAAAAGACGATTATAGATTTTCTTTGAAATCAAACTCAAGTATTTGGAGTTCTTAGTGATGAATCTTTGTGTGTCTCATCAGTCTCTGTCCCAGGCGGACGGCGAGCTGTCCGGTCTGCCGACGCCGGACTCCACACCGGAGCTCCCCATCAAGAACATGAAGGCTCTGCAGCAGCATCAGTACGAGAAGAACCAGAACTGCAACAACGGCAAAGACAACCACCCGAAACCTGCTCCCAGCTGCTCCGGGTCCGGTCTGGGCTTCGTGGCCGTCGTCGGCAACTCCGTGACCCAGCAGCTGTTCCCCTTCTCTCATCACCATGGCAACAGTCTGAGCAACGGACTGGCCCACGGAGCGGGCGCGTCTTCATCCTCCCTGCACCTCCTGGAGGAGAGGAAGATCTCCGGTGATGAGCGGTCATCAGGAGGAGGAGGAGTTCCCCACCACCAGTCCCAGCAGTCTCTGCCTCAGTCGGTGGTTGACGTGTCGGCGCTGGACGAGCTGCTCAAACACATCCACGAGGTCAGCGCGTCGGGAACCGGAGGCATCAAGGTCCTGACCTCCTCCTCCTCCTCCTCCGTGTTCCCCGGGCCGTCCTCGTCCTCTGGAGGACATCACCACGGTCACCATCACACACATCATCACAGTCACCATGGGCAGACCCGCACCCACCACTACAACCACAGCCATCACCATAGCAACCACCACAGCAGCAGCGGCGGCGGTGGTCACCATCACCAGCAGCAGATCCCTGAGACAGAATCGTCTCCGTACTACAGCACCTCCACGCTGCCGCGGGACGGCCTCCCCAAACGCCTCGACGCACCTGCTCAAACCTCTAGCTCCTCCTCCGCCTCCTCCTCTTCGTCCTCCTCCAACAACCCCACCTCCTCTACCTCCATCCCCTCCTCCTCCTCCTCCTCTTCCTCCACTCCACTCCAGCAGCAGGTGATTCCAGAGCGGCCCGGTCAGAGCGCCGCCTCCGTCACCCGCCACCATTCGCAGCGCCAATCCCTCATCAAGATGGGCAGCGGAGGCGGCGCAGTGCCGCGTCACCACAGCTTCAACCAGCGGGGGGCGCCACACGCACACTTCCTCGCCAGGATGAACACCAACAGCAGCAGCAACGGGCCGCCGGCCGCCAGCAGCAGCGAGAGCCGGCGGCCGCTGACCGGCAGCAGCTGCCTGACGCGGCAGCACAGTTACAGCGAAGGACCGCACGTTCAACGCGCCGCCATCGTCCGGCGGACGGCGTCGCTCAAACCTCAAGTTCCGCCAAAGCCGCTGTTCCTTCCGAACTCAGCCACGTCACCGGTAGCAGAGCAGGGAAAGTACAAATACTGAGGATTGAAAGCTGCCGGAGACTTTCAGCTTCTGTCCGGTTGTTTCCTGCTGCTGAGAGGACGCCGTCGCTGACCTCTGACCTCTGAGTCAGAGCACTGCAGCTGCTGAACGAGGCGTCGACACGAACTGATGTCAGACTCTCAGAGCTCAGACCAGTCGGAGGAACTCTCATAACGTCCCGACCGTGAGTCTGCTGAGTCAGAGCTCAGAGGGAAACTCTCCTGTCCGGACGCAGAAATGAGGTGGTTGTTTTCACATCACCGTTTCCATGACGACAACATATTAAGAGTTTTTGTATGTGAACATATCAGCAGCATCAATGAGACGAAGACGAGCTGAACTAACGTGAATGTTCTCTTTGTACCATATTGGTATCTGAACAGTCCAGCAGGTGAACTAATGTTTCATAATCGACTCGTTCAGGTTAATAATCTGTCAGATTAAACTCAGTCAGCTGATCGTTTATGAACAGTTTAACACAGTTTAGTTCAACTGTGTTAAACCTCACTCACCTGTCTCTCTCTCTCTCTCTCTCTCTCTCTGTCTCTGTCTCTGTCTCTCTCTCTCTCTCTCTCTCTGTCTCTCTCTCTCTGTCTCTCTCTCTCTCTCTCTCTCTCTCTCTGCTCTCTCTCTCTCTGTCTCGCTGTCTCTCTCTCTCTCTCTCTCTCTCTCTGTCTCGCTGTCTCTCTCTCTCGCTGTCTCTCTCTCTCTCTCTCTCTCTCTCTCTTTCTCTCTCTCTCTCTCCTGCAGCTGACAGACAGATAGTATCTCAGGACTCAGTGTGAAGCAGCACAGAGAGCAGCTCTGTCAGGAACAGCAATAACTCGGCCGGTTGGACAGAAAGCTGTAAATAAAACTGTGCTGCTACAAACTGAAGAGGCTGAATTCAAACAGCTGACAGAGCTGAACGCTGCGCTGCCTCCACATGAAGTCTGTATGAATGTGATCATCTTTAAAACTGAAACATGAATCTCAGACTCAGCGCGTTCATCTTTCACATCTTTCACATCTTTCACAGGCTCGTCTGCAAAGAAACAAACGCTTAGTTACTGGCGATTGATTCACGACCCGAAAAACAAATATCAAAGAGATGAAACAACGTCAAAATGTTCTAAATGTGATCACATCTGTAATGAGTCACATGATGTAAAAATGAGAATCTGAAGAAATCATTTATTCACTTTTTACGTGTCGGTTATCGTAGGTAGCCGTGAGGTGCATTCAGGGAAGCTCCGAAATCTCAGATCTGGTCCGAAGCTGTAGAAAAGCTTTTTAATGAGAAACATCAACCAGGACAAACAGATGTGATTATCATGAAAAATGTCAAATTCATCATTTCTCACAATAAAGTTTGTTTCTGAAGTTTCTGCTTTGAAATAAATTTACTGACCACAGAGAAACATGTTGATCTTTTTATTTGTTTTACAACAAAACCAAACAGCAGCATTGATTGATTGATTATCTATTCACAGAACGGAAACCAGTCAAATAAATAACTTAAGTAATTAATAATGTAAAGAAAACTTCTGGAACTCTCGACCACATCTGAAGACGGGATCAGTCGTCATCATGTGACTTCTGCTCTCGTCTCCATGACAGCGGTGCGGACGATCTGCCCTAACCCACTCATGAATCAAAGCTTCATTTAACAAGCTGTGATCATAAAGATCCTTTGTGATCATTTTTAAAGGTTTGGTTTATAATGAGGACTCTGCTTCGTTAGCGCTCGCTGACTTCACTTCTTCTCTTTAAGTCAACAGAAACAGAACTTACATTTAGATGAGAGCTCATGCACTCAGTAGTGGCCATTTAGTCCCTGTTGGTGCGTTCAAAGACGCTCCGTTATTTACAGAGTTACAGCCAGCTGCCAAATATTCTGCTGAAAAGGCAAATCACAGATAGAGTAAAGAAAAGCTCAGAGTCCCTGAATGCACCAAAAATCTGATGACTAAATAAATGAAGGCAGCAGAGTCACGAGGCTCTGAGATGTGGCTGAAAGCCTCCAGAAAAGAAAGTAAGTGGAGTTTGAGTTCAGAACTTTTGCTCAAATGTATGAAGAAAAGTTTAGTTTTCTCTAGAAACGATCAGCTGTGATTTAAAATAATAAAACAGGAACGATCCTTTAAATCCTCTCAGCTCAACTTTCATCCGTGCTTTTACTTTGGAATCCATCCGTGACTAAAACACACAGAACCACATCACACCAAACAAGAGAAACAGAACCGATGAAAACAGATCAGAACCGATCAGAACCGACCAGAACCAACATCACACGAAGCAGAAACATGTACGGAAGTTTAAAGAAGCAGAAGAATTTTTTACTGGCTGCAGAAAATAAACGAATGATTTTATAAAATGTTTTTTATAATGATGCACTTATAACCTTTATTCATTTCATGCTGACATCATGTGATGGGGGGCAGTGACATCATGTGATGGGGGGGTGACATCATGTGATGGGGGGCAGTGACATCATGTGATGGGGGGGGAAGTGACATCATGTGATGGACTCACACCAGGATGATGATGTAATAATGTCAGAAACTGTTAATGAAACTGTAAATAAACTGTGAAACATTAAAGACTGAAGTTCTTTATGATCCTGAACCAGATCTATAGGTCTGAACCAGAACTATAGTCCTGACCCAGATCTATAGGCCTGAACCAGATCTATAGGTCTGAACCAGATCTATAGTCCTGAACCAGATCTATAGGTCTGAACCAGAACTATAGGCCTGAACCAGATCTATAGTCCTGAACCAGATCTATAGTCCTGAAACAGATCTATAGTCCTGACCCAGATCTATAGACCTGAACCAGATCTATAGTCCTGAACCAGAACTATAGCCTCCTTCTTTTGCCACACAACTCCCGTCAGCTTCCAGAGGAATCGCAGGACATCTGGAGCGTTTTTGTGGAGCCTGAAGTCCGTTGGGGCCTGGAGCTGGACCCGGAGCTGATGTCCAGTTTCAGGTGGGAAAGTTCTTTGTGGCTTCGGTCATCTGTGCAGGACTTCTTCAGATGTCCTTCCAAGTCGGCCCCTGACACTGAGACACTTCCGCTCTGCTCCTTTGTGAAGATGCTCTTGTTTGCTCCTTCCTTCCTTCCTTCCTTCCTTCCTTCTTCCTCAGTGTAGCAAGCGGGTCTGGATCTGTCCCTCCCCTCCTGTAGACCTAGTCCCTCCCCTCCTCCTCCTCCTCTCCTTCACCAGCCGATCTATTTCTGTCTGCCTTCTGGACTTCCTGGGGATCCGACCAGTCCGAACCATTCCGCTCCATAAGCATAGGTTAGATCCATTCTCTCCAGCTCCTTCATGGTGGTTCCTCTGATCCCTTCTAGGATGTTGCAGAGATCAGTGTTGACCTCCTTCCACAGTGTCTTATCGCAGGATTTTGGATCTTGATTAATGGCCTTCGCTCCTGGATCTTCTCTTCCGCTGCCGGCCGTACTGGGTTGGGTTCAGGTTGCTCTCCCTTGCCTAGTTCAGGGGTGTTGAGGTCCTGCAGGTTGTGGATTCTGTCCTGCTGCTGAACTTCAGTCGACTGACTCCGCCTGCTTCTCAGAAAGTAGCTGTCGATGCGGTTTCTCTGTTGACCCCTCTTTAGGCCCTTTCCGGCCCTGGTGGATCTTCAGGCCTTGGATGGAAGTAACCCTAACCCAACCGTAAGCAGCTCTGGATCTTGTGTCCTGCTGTTGGAGCTTCAGGTAGGTTCTGTTCCTATGTTCATGACCCACTCTCACCGGCTCAGGAGGTATTTTCTTTTGAGAGTTTTTCGTATGTGCGGGTGGGACCCAAACACCGATCGTGCTGGACCACGGGTAGCTAGTCCATGGCGGCTCCGTCAGGGTCTACTCCCTCCTGCCAGCTGTCAGCAGTCAATGGTTCACCAGATGATCAGATCTGTTGTGTAGGACTAGATGTTGATCTCCTGTTACACCAGTGAGACTCTGTGGGAAGGTTAGTGGCTGAAGGCATCCTCGGGTTACTTAGGGGGCGCCCTCCTTCTTCGGTGTTTCGCTGATGGACTCACGACACCTCCAGAGGGTTCAGCAGTGAATCACAGCGTCCCAGGTTCATCCCTAGACGCCACCGACTCATTTGAGAACCCAGGAGTCCGTCCTCTTCATCCACAGACACTGAGTCCCCTTCTCTGCCTGCTGGTGGGCCTTCCCTCGCACTGAACCAGATCTATAGTCCTGAACCAGATCTATAGGTCTGAACCAGATCTATAGTCCTGAACTAGATCTATAGGTCTGAAACAGAAGTCCAGCGGTCCTTTGGGGGGCTTGGCGGTTCATAGGTGTCCCCAGACTACATTAAGACAGTTCAGGAGTTCTTGGAGGGGATCAAGTACTGAGCAGAGTTTTAGGCTTTTAATGTTTAGATTTCTCTCCATCAGTGTCTGATTCAGCAGAGGGTCCGGGTCAGGGTCAGGGTCCGGGTTTGGGTCTGGGTTAACACTTTGCTGTTTGACTCTTTTTTGTTTGTAAAATCTCTGCAGCTGATTTAAACCAGAGATCTCAAAAAGTCACAATTTATCAACACAAACTATTAATTACTGAAAACAAAGAGTTTCCTGTTTACTAACAGGTTGGTTACTGGTTATATAAATTAATTTATATTCATTCATCATTTAATAATTAAGTAATTACTTAATAAAGTAATTACTTAATAAAATAATTAGTTAATAAAGAAGCTCCTGTATTAAATAACATTGAACTGTTTTCAGTGAAGCGCTCTGCTGCCACCTGCTGGTGTGAAACATGAACTGCAACAAACCAGTTTATTAGATTCTATTTAAATCTTTATGTTGTGATTTCAGAGACTGGAAATAAAAAATATTACAACTTTTATCAGTTATTTGATATCTGACTGTAGCTCTCCTCATCAGAGTCTATAAAGAACAATAATCAGCTAAATTCAGTTTACTAAATTTATAATTTTGTTCATCTGGAGCCGTTTAACATTTAATATTCAGTTCATTTAATATTCAGGTGATAATAAGTTGATCACAGATTTTAAACTTCTAAAATGAAACATTTAGCTTCAGTTGAACCTGACTGGAATATTGATCCATAAAACTGGTCTGATCACTTTAATCAATGACAGACGTGAATGTGAGTTTGTAATCAAAACTTTATTACTTCAGTTTGTTGAAAGCAGCAGAGCGCTGAGTTTCCCTGCAGACCTCGACATCACCACGCTGCCTTCAGGACACACACACAAGCTTTCATTCCCTCAGGGGTCAGGGGTCAGGGGTCAGAGGTCAGGGGTCTCTCCTCTCAGACAGCAGAAGCAGCGTTTCTCCTCCAGTGTTCAAACAGTTCAACATCTTTATTTCATTAATGCAGAACATGAAGACTTCTGTCTCCTCAGACTCTAATCTATCAATCAATCAATCAGTAATCAATCAATCAATCAATCAGTAATCAATCAGTGATCCACAGCAGGATCTGAATCATGAATGAGAGAATTTGAAACTTTAATCAGTATTTGTTTTCACGAGAAAAAAAAAAACAGAAAATTTGATTCATCCTCGTTAGTGTTGATGAGTCTATTAGTGCAACAACGCTGCTGCAACGCCGCTGCTGCTGCTGGTCCAGTCTCAGCTGAGCTGGGTCTTGGACCCTGCGTGGGTCCCGGTCCGGTCTCAGCTGAGCTGGGTCTTGGACCCTGCGTGGGTCCTGATGTGTCGTTTGTAGTTGGAGTTGTCGCTGAATCTGCGTCCGCATTCTTCGCAGCTGTACGGTTTCTCTCCCGTGTGGATCCGCAGGTGTTTCTGGTATCCGTCGAAGCGCGTCAGTCTCTTCCCGCAGATCTCACACGTGTACGACTTGTCTGTTTTGGATCCGAGCTTTTGGTGGACCTGAACGTGTTTGGACCAGTGTGCTCGCTGAGCGAACGCTCGGCCGCAGACGCTGCAGATATACGAGTCCACCACCTCCGACGGCTCGGCGCAGGCCAGCGGTCCGTTACCTGAGGCTGCAGAGTCCTGGACCCACGTGCCAAGCTGAGGGTCCTCCAGCTCCTCCAGTTCCTCCAGCTGGTCCTGCTGCTCCTCCTCCTCCTCCTGCTGCTCCTCCTCCTGCTGCTGCTGCTCCTGTTGCTCCTCCTGTTGTCCCTCCTGCTGCTGCTCCTGCTCCTCCTCCTGCTCTTCCTGTTGCTCCTCCTGCTGCTGCTGCTCTTCCTGTTGCTCCTCCTCCTGCTCCTGCTGCAGGGTCGACCACAGCTCCTCCTCTTCCTCTTTGATGTGAGGAAGAGTTGACTCACAGCTCCAGTCCTGCTGCCGAGCTGCCAATCAATCAATCAATCAATCAATCAATCAATCAATCAATCAGGATGTTACCAGCTGGGTTTAATAAATGATCCTGACACTGATGACTTCCTGTTATCTTTGTAATAATAAAGACTGTAATGGAATCATCTCTGTCGTCCTGCAGGTTACAGGCTGAGAGGAGCAACGCTGATTTATCATAAATACATCTCTCTGACAATGATCCAACATCTTTCAAGACAAGTGAGCAGACAGACAGGTATCAGACAGACAGGTATCAGACAGACAGACAGATGATCAGACAGACAGGTATCAGACAGACAGGTACCTACCCAGGACAGATAGACAGGTGATCAGACAGACAGGTATCAGACAGACAGGTATCAGACAGACAGACAGATATCAGACAGACAGATATCAGACAGACAGGTATCAGTCAGACAGACAGATGATCAGACAGACAGGTATCAGACAGACAGGTGAGCAGACAGACAGGTATCAGACAGACAGGTATCAGACAGACAGACAGACGGGTATCAGACAGACAGACAGGTGATCAGACAGACAGACAGACAGACAGGTGAGCAGACAGACAGGTACCTACCCAGCACACACACGCTTGGCTTGTCCTGGAGCTCCTGCAGGTGTCGCTGCCGCTGGATCTCTATCTTGTAGCGGGAGATCTGCTCCTCATACTCGGCTATGATCCTCCCGAACACTCCGTAGATCTCCTCCGCAGCCGCAGTGAGCCGCTGAGTGATGAGCAGCCGTAACATCTCTATCTGTGACATCACACCGGCTGGCTGCACGAGACCTGCACGAGAACACAGCACCGGACAGTCCGCGAGGCGTCTGTTGTTTACTTGCTGCTTTACACTTCCGGGGAAAGACCGGAAACACGTGCAGCTGCGACCCCTGCTGCAGAGGAGGACCAACACATACACACAGTAACACACACACACACACACGCACATACACTAACGCACGCACACACATAGTAACACACACACACAGTAACACACGCACACATACACTAACGCACGCACACACACACACATACACAGGAACGCACACACACACAGTAACACACGCACACGGTAACACACACACACACAGTAAAACATATAGTAACACATACACACGCGCGCACATACACACACATACACACACACACTAGGTTTGTCCATTTGAATGAATATTAGTTGAAGAGTCTGAAACAAAGCAGACACACAGTTTGTCCTGCAGGTGGCGCCAAAGTGTCTGATAACAGCTGACTGCTCTGTTCATCAGTAACTTCACACACATGTAATCTATTACAGTTACTGATGGTTACAAAGGAGGTCATTCATTTGGGGGGGGGGGGTTAATGGGAGGGGGGGGTTAATGAGGGGGGGTTAATGGGGTGGGGGGGTTAATGGGGACAGCTGGAAACACTGGTTAGAAGATTAGAAAGGGCATCAACTGTATTAAGTTACATTACTTTGATGAAGTCATTACTATAGTTACATTACTCATTACATTTTAAAGTAATAGAGTAAATAGTAATCTATTACATTTTAAACAGAGTGTGACGGCCCGCCCCTCCGTCTGCTCTCTGGCTGTGTGGCTTCCCAGGGTTCCCAGCAGGATCTTGGGTTTGTTGAACAGGTGCCAGGAAAGATACCGAGGCTCATTGGACTCATCTGTGTGTGAGTCTGTGTGACCGTTCCTCTCATCTGTGACTCAGAGACTCTGTGATGGTCGGAGGGAGGGGGGTGGTGGTGGTCCCTGCACCAGTGTCTGGTCTCAGGTTTGGTGGTTGGAGATGTTGGGACGGGTGCTGGTGGATGGGTGGACATAATTCTGCGGAACGGTCTTGCTGGGGTTCGGGTGTGGGCCAATGGTCCTCCTCCAGCCCGAGTCAGGGTCAGTCAGACAGCGTATCAGAGGTTACCTTCGTGTGTCTGGCCTGCGCTGTGACGCGTGCCGTGACCAGTGCACCTGAGTCTTACTACCAAGAAGTCAGAGTTGGAAGCCGGAGTTTGTGTGACTTTGCCTGATCAGTGTAAGTCTGAGTTGGTTGCAGCAGGAAGTGACGCCAGCTTGAAAGAACTGTTTGACAAAGTGCTTCTGCTTGGTGAGATACTCACTTCTGCTCACGGCTCTTTTCTTCAGCTTCATGGAGAAGCTCTTGTTGGGGAACCAGTGTTTCAGTTCGTAGTGCCGAGTAGGTTTCGGGACTTGGTGTTGCAGACTTGTCATGATAATGTAGCGCGGCATCCGGAGGTAAAGAAGACATGACCGGGTGTTGTGGAACTGTTTTTGGCCCCGCCTGAAGCGTGATATCTCAGCATACATCACAACGTGTTGCACATGTCAGTTAACCGGCAAGCCAGACCAGTCGATCAGACCGAGCAGCTGTTTGATTATTGACTGTGTCGGGCCGTCGCCTCGTTCAATGCTGGGTCGTAGTTATTTGCTGACTGTCATGTGCCGGGTAACCAGATATCCAGCGGCGTATCCACTCTGAACTATAACTACTGAGTCAGTGGTAAAAGCTTTCACACAGTTCATTTCTGTGTTTTTGATACCACAAATTAATTTCACATCCCGTATGTTCGCTGAAATCCTCCAGCAGCTTCACATTCAGCGTAGTAAAGCTTTGGCTTATCAAACGCTATCACAAGGTTCCTGGAGCGTTTTCATCAGACGCTGAAGTCTTTACTCTTATTATGTACTGAGCTGGACTGTGACTGGGAGGAGGGGCTGGTGGTTCAGGAGAGCACAGGTTTTTACGAGGTCCCATGGCTGTGCTGCCAGATAGCTGGGAAATAACAAGTCCTCCTCAAAATTAGCTTGATTATGTTAATGGGTTGAAGCATAGGTTGGTTTGGGCAGTGGGAAGGAGAAGTTAGTAAAATCACAGCACAGAATGAAAACTCTGTGACAGGCGTGCAGAGCTTGAGCAGGTTCAGGTTTTGGTTCTACAACCTGTTGTGACTTCTCCCTTTGAGGCACGTACACCGTGATACGGCAGAATTACATCACTGCCACTCCAAACTCTAGGGAAGCCACTAGACTGTCATGTGAATTTGTTGAAGCCTTTTTACGGACAGTGGGGAAAGGGGAAGATGGGAGTGTTAAGGTTAATGCTTCTGTTTGTACATCTGCAGTTGCTCTGAGCTCATCTCCGGCAGTCAGCGTGGAGGAGAGAGCGATTCCTGATGTGGTTTTGCGCGATTAAAACATTCGGTCACTAAAAAATTTGGATTACATGTTGGCAAATGTGGATGATAAAAAATGTGCTGAGTTGATTGGCCTTATTAAAAGCTATCCTGTCCTGAAATTGAACCATTGAAATTCTGTTGATCTTGAGTTAGAAAATCAACGTTGTTTCAATGACTTAACGTTGACAAAACAATGTTGATTTAACATTGTTTCAATGACTCTTTGCTATCTGGGTAATGTTTGACTTTAGCTCCATGGATTTATTCCAGAGGTTAAAGCTTGGCGCTGTGCGGATCATATTTCTTCTGGTTGAAGATTCAGAGTTGAGACTTTCTGTGAATCAGCGACTCCTGAAATCTTCTGCTGTGAGTTTTATGTTTGTTCTAAAGGTATTTAATCTGAAGCTAACGTAACTAACAGGTTTCATCATGTTTGTTCTAAAGGTATTTAATCTGAAGCTAACGTAACTAACAGGTTTCATCATGTTTGTTCTAAAGGTATTTAATCTGAAGCTAACGTAGCTAACAGGTTTCATGTTTGTTCTAAAGGTATTTAATCTGAAGCTAACGTAACTAACAGGTTTCATGTTTGTTCTAAAGGTATTTAACCTGAAGCTAACGTAGCTAACAGGTTTCATGTTTGTTCTAAAGGTATTTAATCTGAAGCTAACGTAGCTAACAGGTTTCATGTTTGTTCTAAAGGTATTTAATCTGAAGCTAACGTAACTAACAGGTTTCATCGTGTTTGTTCTAAAGGTATTTAATCTGAAGCTAACGTAACTAACAGGTTTCATGTTTGTTCTAAAGGTATTTAATCTGAAGCTAACGTAACTAACAGGTTTCATCGTGTTTGTTCTAAAGGTATTTAATCTGAAGCTAACGTAACTAACAGGTTTCATTGTGTTTGTTCTAAAGGTATTTAATCTGAAGCTAACGTAGCTAACAGGTTTCATGATGTTTGTTCTAAAGGTATTTAACCTGAAGCTAACGTAGCTAACAGGTTTCATGTTTGTTGTAAAGGTATTTAATCTGAAGCTAACGTAACTAACAGGTTTCATCGTGTTTGTTGTAAAGGTATTTAATCTGAAGCTAACGTAACTAACAGGTTTCATCGTGTTTGTTCTAAAGGTATTTAACCTGAAGCTAACGTAGCTAACAGGTTTCATGATGTTTGTTCTAAAGGTATTTAACCTGAAGCTAACGTAACTAACAGGTTTCATGATTGTTCTAAAGGTATTTAATCTGAAGCTAACGTAACTAACAGGTTTCATGTTTGTTCTAAAGGTATTTAACCTGAAGCTAACGTAGCTAACAGGTTTCATGTTTGTTCTAAAGGTATTTAATCTGAAGCTAACGTAGCTAACAGGTTTCATCGTGTTTGTTCTAAAGGTATTTAATCTGAAGCTAACGTAACTAACAGGTTTCATGTTTGTTCTAAAGGTATTTAATCTGAAGCTAACGTAGCTAATAGGTTTCATGTTTGTTCTAAAGGTATTTAACCTGAAGCTAACGTAGCTAACAGGTTTCATCGTGTTTGTTCTAAAGGTATTTAATCTGAAGCTAACGTAACTAACAGGTTTCATTGTGTTTGTTCTAAAGGTATTTAATCTGAAGCTAACGTAGCTAACAGGTTTCATGTTTGTTCTAAAGGTATTTAATCTGAAGCTAACGTAGCTAACAGGTTTCATCGTGTTTGTTCTAAAGGTATTTAATCTGAAGCTAACGTAACTAACAGGTTTCATGTTTGTTCTAAAGGTATTTAATCTGAAGCTAACGTAGCTAATAGGTTTCATGTTTGTTCTAAAGGTATTTAATCAGCAGAGCAGCTGTGTGCTATAGGCATATTTGGGATTCAGATCTTATGATAACTTTATTAACTTCCATGCTTCTGTGTAGAGAAACAGGTGATCTGTTCCACACAGTTAATTTCTAACAGAAATGTGTCTGTAATTTAATAAATTAATATATAATATGACTGTGGTGCTGTGGATGTAAATCAGTCAGTATAAAGTGCTTCAGGTAACTGGAGGTTCTTCTTCTCAGTGTTTATTCAGAGGTCTGATGAAGTATTATGAGTTTAGAGGATCTTTCTTCACACTGAATGTCACTAATTAGTCTTATTGCTGCTCTGAACCTATTGAGCCTTTTGGAGCTGCAGAGCTGTCATTAATAATTAAAATCATAACAGAGATACAGTTCACTTCCTGCTGCTGCATCACAATTAAACATAAAGTCTATCAGTCTGTCTTTACATATAACTGAGAAGCTCCTCTCTAGTAAGTCCTCTATTTTCCTCCTGAATCCATAAAAAAGACAAATGAGCTGTGAAGAAGAATCACATCAACATGAACATCAGAGATCAGATCAGATTATCGTTCTCAGATAGATGTGATGATCTTCCAGCTGTTCTCTCTGTGTTTCCTCTACAGTGATGTGTTGTTGTGTTTGTGTGAAGCTGTTTCTCTGCTATGGATCAGTGTGAGGACAGAGAGGAGGGAGTCCCTCCCTCTAAAAGCTCTCTGTGTGGGGAACATGACAGCCAGACCAAAGCTCAGAGGTGAGATGAGGATCTCTAACTGTCCATCACTGTTCTCCACTCACATCACTCCACCATCATTATTCACACTCAAAGCTCTGTGTGTGTTGTGTTGAAGGACAAAGAAGCAGCTCAGACCTGAACCTGAACCTGAACCCAGCTGCGTGTCCATGAAGAGCGACCGGTCCATGTGGAAACCTTTACATTTTAAATCTGGACAACCAGCTGATGGAAGGTAAGAATGTAAAGCTGTACAGACTTTTGTAACAAACTTTTCATTTCTTTTAAGAGTTATTTTTCTGGAATGGCCTGCAGCTGTGATCAGTGCGTTACTAACGACGTTACTTTTTTCAGTAACGGGTAATGTAACTAATTACTATTTCCATCGTTACAACGCTGTTACGTTACTTAATTAAATGAGGCACGTTACAAACTGAGCTAATCTACTCAGTGAACGTGTTCTCATCCAACTTTGCTCTCAGACACAAAAGAAGGGAGGGGCGGGACAACAGTGATGATGATTGGTTAAGGCAGAGTAAGATTTCATGCTAAGCCAATCAGAGGCGGCCTCACACACACACACACACACACACACACACACACACACACTATCAGAAGCTGCAGCAATGGTGAGTTCGGAGGAAAAGGTTGCGTTTTTAAACTGGAAGTACAGACACTACTTTAATCTCCTTGAGGTGAAAGGCAGGAACATACATGTGAAATGTACATTATGTATCAGAGCGTCCACTACAACACTAACCCTAACCCCCAAACACACAGACATATTTCTACTTTTTTTTAATTATTATTATTTTTTAAAGTAATGCTTTAGTTACTTTCCTTGGTAACTAGTTACTTTTATAATGGAGTTATTCAGTTACTAACTCAGTTACTTTTTGGGAGAAGTAACTGTAACTATAACTAATTACTTTTTAAAAGTAACGTGCCCAACACTGGCTGTGATTATGTGGTATGCTCTCTAACCACCAGGCCGCGCCACACTTTTCATTTCTATCCAACATGCACATTTATCAGAGCTGTCGTTGTTTCAGGATCCATCAGAGACCAGAATTTCCTAGATCTGGACCTGTACCTGAACCTGAACCCAGCTGTGTGTCCATGAAGAGCGACCGGTCCATGTGGAAACCTTTACATTTTAAATCTGGACAACCAGCTGATAGAAGGTAAGAATGTAAAGCTGTACAGACTTTTGTAACAAACTTTTCATTTCTTTTAAGAGTTATTTTTCTGGAATGGCCTGCAGCTGTGATCAGTGCGTTACTAACGACGTTACTTTTTTCAGTAACGGGTAATGTAACTAATTACTATTTCCATCGTTGCAACGCTGTTACGTTACTTAATTAAATGAGGCACGTTACAAACTGAGCTAATCTACTCAGTGAACGTGTTCTCATCCAACTTTGCTCTCAGCCACAAAAGCTGCAAAGCCGGGAGATGGGAGGGGCGGGACAACAGTGATGATGATTGGTTAAGGCAGAGTAAGATTTCATGGTAAGCCAATCAGAGGCAGCCTCACACACACACACTAACAGAAGCTGCAGCAATGGTGAGTTCGGAGGAAAAGGTTGCGTTTTTAAACTGGAAGTACAGACACTACTTTAATCTCCTTGAGGTGAAAGGCAGGAACATACATGTGAAATGTACATTATGTATCAGAGCGTCCACTACAACACTAACCCTAACCCCCAAACACACAGACATATTTCTACTTTTTTTTTTTAATTATTATTTTTTAAAGTAACGCTTTAGTTACTTTCCTTGGTAACTAGTTACTTTTATAATGGAGTAATTCAGTTACTAACTCAGTTACTTTTTGGGAGAAGTAACTGTAACTATAACTAATTACTTTTTAAAAGTAACGTGCCCAACACTGGCTGTGATTATGTGTTATGCTCTCTAACCACCAGGGCGCGCCACACTTTTCATTTCTATCCAACATGCACATTTATCAGAGCTGTCGTTGTTTCAGGATCCATCAGAGACCAGAATTTCCTAGATCTGAACCTGAACCTGAACCTGAACCCAGCTGTGTGTCCATGAAGAGCGACCGGTCCATGTGGAAACCTTTACATTTTAAATCTGGACAACCAGCTGATAGAAGGTAAGAATGTAAAGCTGTACAGACTTTTGTAACAAACTTTTCATTTCTTTTAAGAGTTATTTTTCTGGAATGGCCTGCAGCTGTGATCAGTGCGTTACTAACGACGTTACTTTTTTCAGTAACGGGTAATGTAACTAATTACTATTTCCATCGTTGCAACGCTGTTACGTTACTTAATTAAATGAGGCACGTTACAAACTGAGCTAATCTACTCAGTGAACCTGTTCTCATCCAATTTTGCTCTCAGCCACAAAAGAAGGGAGGGGCGGGACAACAGTGATGATGATTGGTTAAGGCAGAGTAAGATTTCATGGTAAGCCAATCAGAGGCAGCTTCACACACACACACACACACACACACACACACACACACACACTAGCAGAAGCTGCAGCAATGGTGAGTTCGGAGGAAAAGGTTGCGTTTTTAAACTGGAAGTACAGACACTACTTTAATCTCCTTGAGGTGAAAGGCAGGAACATACATGTGAAATGTACATTATGTATCAGAGCGTCCACTACAACACTAACCCTAACCCCCAAACACACAGACATATTTCTACTTTTTTTTTTTAATTATTATTTTTTAAAGTAACGCTTTAGTTACTTTCCTTGGTAACTAGTTACTTTTATAATGGAGTAATTCAGTTACTAACTTACGTTTTGGGAGAAGTAACTGTAACTATAACTAATTACTTTTTAAAAGTAACGTGCCCAACACTGGCTGTGATTATGTGGTATGCTCTCTAACCAGCAGGGCGCGCCACACTTTTCATTTCTATCCAACATGCACATTTATCAGAGCTGTTGTTGTTTCAGGATCCATCAGAGACCAGAATTTCCTAGATCTGGACCTGTACCTGAACCTGAACCCAGCTGTGTGTCCATGAAGAGCGACCGGTCCATGTGGAAACCTTTACATTTTAAATCTGGACAACCAGCTGATGGAAGGTAAGAATGTAAAGCTGTAAAGACTGAGCAGACTTTCCTCCAGCTGATCAGATGTAAGCTGTAACTGACAGTAAACGTTATGCTAGAAATGAACTGGTTTATATGACGTGTTATTCGACCTCGTCAGTGAAAAGCCGGTCGTCATAGAGAGGGAGGAGACGTGATCATCATTTAAATATGGAGATAACACATCACATGCTCACACAGTCTCTGCTGGAACACATTCATGCTGTTTCATTCAGTTGTTCATATGAAAAGTGACATGATTTATTTATTTATACATTACAGACATAAAAACATGTTGAAGTGAAAACACTTATTTCCAACATGTTAAAAGACAAACAACATGAAACTGAATCAGCACAAATTAAATCAAATAATAAACACAAAGTAAAACTGTCATTATAAAGCTGTTCCATAAATAAGTCCTGACCTGACTTCTATAAGCTCCTCTCATGTTTAACAGCTGGATGTGTAACAGGAAGCTGTTCCACAACACAGCACCAGCTTTAAAAAGGAACTTGTGCCTCCATTATTCACTGGAGGGACTTTATATGAACACACCTGGTGTTACAGCCATGCTGAGGATGTTTCATTATCTGTCAAGTATTGAGGATCAAAGCCGTTGATAATGTTGAACATATGATGCAGCTTCTGTTGTTCTACTCTGAGCTGTACTGGCAGCAGTCCTACACTTCTGAATCCATCACAACCAACATGAGTTAAAGAGGAAACATTTCATTAGTACTGAATCATATTATTTTATACCAGCTGCAGTTTGATCCTGAATTTAGATGTTAAACCACTGAACCAATCAGAACATCAGAATCAAACTGATGCTGTACCAATGAGGACATGAGAAGTTTCTACAGAAAAGTCAAAAACCTTCATCTGTGAAACAGGAAGTGAAGTTTTACCTCAGACATGACACCTGCCTACTTTCTCACTTACACACACCTCAATGTCATGTTCATACTGGGAGCTGCCCAGTTCAACCAGTCTGATACAAGCAGACACTGAGCAGCTCCACTGCAGCAGCTACAGGTTGTTGCTCCAGGGCACTTCAGCAGTGTACAGTGAGGTGTATGGAGGTTTGTTCAGAGCTGTTGGGACTAAACCAAACTGACTGATGAAGCCAAACACTGAGCTGAAAGCTACAAACAGACTGAGCTGTTGATTCTCAGTGGGATCAGCAAGACTAGGAAAGCTTCACCACTACAGGGAGTCATCTGATTCTCTGTTCACATCCAAATATCACTTGATGGACCTTCAGCTTGTGTTTGTCTCTGTGTGGACAGACATAATGTGAGCTCATTCTTCATGATTCCTCCACAGAGTGGACCAGAAGAGCTCAGAGGTTCCCAGTGGTCAGTCTGCCCAGCAGCATCAAACACACCTGGACTCCATATTTATGGTCTGTACATGTACAACAACTACTTTTACATCTATTGTGTTCACAATCATCTCCATGCTGCACTTTGTAGACCAGTGGATTGTCAGTGTGTCCAACATGGATCTGATGTTTGCTTCATGATGTTAGTTGGATTGTGTCATTCATATATTATTCTGTTCCAGCTGCTGGAGGAGAACATCGTCACTTTTGTGAAGAACGAGCTGAAGAAGATGCAGAAGCTTCTGAGTCCAGATTACCCAGAATGCTTAGAGAGTCAGAGTGAGGATGAGGAGGCGTTGGACGGTGAAGAGGAAGAGCAGAGGAGGAGCAGGGAGGCATTTCTGAAGATCACACTGCACTTCCTGAGGAAAATGAAGCAGGAGGAGCTGGCTGAGCATCTGCAGAGCAGTAAGAGGATTTTAACAGATTTAACATGATGGATAAATGAGACATTTACTGAAGTCTCAAGAGATGGAGTAAAATGTGTTTATATGCTGTTTTGTGTTTGTTCATTCAGAAACTGGTGCTGCAAAGTGTCGACGTAAACTCAAGTCTAACCTGCAGAAGAAGTTCCAGTGTCTGTTTGAGGGGATCGCTAAAGCAGGAAACCCAACCCTTCTGAATCAGATCTACACACCGCTCTACGTCACAGAGGGAGGGACTGCAGAGGTCAATGATGAACATGAGGTCAGACAGATTGAAACAGCATCCAGGAAACCAGACAGACCAGAAACAACAATCAGACAAGAAGACATCTTTAAAGCCTCACCTGGAAGAGATAAACCAATCAGAACAGTGATGACAAAGGGAGTGGCTGGCATTGGGAAAACAGTCTTAACACAGAAGTTCACTCTGGACTGGGCTGAAGACAAAGCCAACCAGGACATACACTTCACATTTCCATTCACTTTCAGAGAGCTGAATGTGGTGAAAGAGAAAAAGTACAGCTTGGTGGAACTTGTTCATCACTTCTTTACTGAAACCAAAGAAGCAGGAATCTGCAGGTTTGAAGAGTTCCAGGTTGTGTTCATCTTTGACGGTCTGGATGAGTGTCGACTTCCTCTGGACTTCCACAACACTGAGATCCTGACTGATGTTACAGAGTCCACCTCAGTGGATGTGCTGCTGACAAACCTCATCAGGGGGAAACTGCTTCCCTCTGCTCGCCTCTGGATAACCACACGACCTGCAGCAGCCAATCAGATCCCTCCTGAGTGTGTCGGCATGGTGACAGAGGTCAGAGGGTTCACTGACCCACAGAAGGAGGAGTACTTCAGGAAGAGATTCAGAGACAAGAGGCAGGCCAGAACCATCATCTCCCACATCAAGACATCACGAAGCCTCCACATCATGTGCCACATCCCAGTCTTCTGCTGGATCACTGCTACAGTTCTGGAGGATGTGTTGAAAAGCAGAGAGGGAGGAGATCTGCCCAAGACCCTGACTGAGATGTACATCCACTTCCTAGTGCTTCAGTCCAAACTGAAGAAGGTCAAGTATGATGGAGGAGCTGAGACAGATCCACACTGGAGTCCAGAGAGCAGGAAGATGATTGAGTCTCTGGGAAAACTGGCTTTTGAGCAGCTGCTTAAAGGAAACCTGATCTTCTATGAATCAGACCTGACAGAGTGTGGCATCGATATCAAAGCAGCCTCAGTGTGCTCAGGAGTGTTCACACAGGTCTTTAAAGAGGAGAGAGGGCTGTACCAGGACAAGGTGTTCTGCTTCGTCCATCTGAGCCTTCAGGAGTTTCTGGCTGCTCTTCATGTCCATCTGACATTCATCAAGTCTGGAGTCAATCTGCTGGAAGAACAAACAACATCCAGGTGGTCTAAAGTCTTTAAAGACAAATCAACACATCTCTACCAGAGTGCTGTGGACGAGGCCTTAATGAGTCCAAATGGACACCTGGACTTGTTCCTCCGCTTCCTCCTCGGTCTTTCACTGCAGACCAATCAGACTCTCCTACGAGGTCTGCTGACACAGACAGGAAGTAGCTCACAGACCAATCAGAAAACAGTGCAGTACATCAAGAAGAAGCTCAGTGAGAATGTGTCTGCAGAGAGAAGCATCAATCTGTTCCACTGTCTGAATGAACTGAATGATCGTTCTCTAGTGGAGGAGATCCAACAGTCCCTGAGATCAGGAAGTCTCTCCACAGATAAACTGTCTCCTGCTCAGTGGTCAGCTCTGGTCTTCATCTTACTGTCATCAGAAAAAGATCTGGACGTGTTTGACCTGAAGAAATACTCTGCTTCAGAGGAGGCTCTTCTGAGGCTGCTGCCAGTGGTCAAAGCCTCCAACAAAGCTCTGTAGGTGCACACAGAACTATCCAGATTAATGGAGTTTCATCTTTGCTCAATGAAGAAAAGTAATGATAGAAAAATTAATTACAAGACTGAGTCTGAAACCAAGTTCAAAAATCGAGTTACTATTATTCTTGCAAGAAGGAGCAAATCAAAAATACACAGCTACCAACCATGCACAGAGTAAGCTCAAAGAGGCAGTCTCTTGAGCACAAGTTTTATACCTAACAAAGTAGCAAAGCATCTTCTATCAACAAATGTTATCAGAGTGCCAGGTGGTGGGTTGTTTCTCTGGAGCCATCTCATGCTGTCTCCGTTGTCGAGTCTCTCTTCTCTCCCACCACTTGCGACCTTCAGCATTAGTCAAAATATCTCATAACATAGGATGGAAATTTACTGCAAAAAAGAGCAAGTGTTAACTCCTTGGCCTTCTAGCACTGTGGCCTCTTACAATCAAAAGCACAATAAATCTACTTCTACATTTGTGGAATGCAAATGTATAAGAATACAATCATCAGTAAACTGAATATAATGTTGCAAACTGATAATGCAGATATGAAAATGAATATAAGACATTGGTGTTACTGGTTATAGGAACACAAAATGAATATAAGAGATTTGTATTTTCCCATCAAGTAATGTTTGCAATTCTTTTGTTCTGCTGATTCTTCTCCAGGTTGAGTGACTGTAATCTCTCCGAGAGAAGCTGTGCAGCTCTGTCCTCAGTTCTCAGCTCCCAGTCCTCTAGTCTGAGAGATCTGGACCTGAGTAACAACAACCTGCAGGATTCAGGAGTGAAGCAGCTTTCTGCTGGACTGGAGAGTCCAAACTGTGGACTGGAAACTCTCAGGTCAGATCAAGTTACACTTTGTCTTTCAAGTATTTTTCTCAAGTATGAGGTTCAGCTTTTCTAATGTCAGGATTTCAGATTCACAGAAGTTTTTCACCAGGTCTCTATTTTCACAGGAAATAAAATGTTAGGATTTTCCAGTTTATCTTTCCTTGATGCAGCTTTATAAACTAAAGAAACCGATCTTTACTTTTATATCATGTGATTGAGATATTTACGTCTGTTTATTACAGATTCTGATGTATTTAACTTGTCTCTCCAGGCTGACTGACTGTAACCTCTCAGAGAGAAGCTGTGCAGCTCTGTCCTCAGTTCTCAGTTCCCAGTCCTCTAGTCTGAGAGATCTGGACCTGAGTTACAACAACCTGCAGGATTCAGGAGTGAAGCAGCTTTCTGCTGGACTGGAGAGTCCACACTGCGGACTGGAAACTCTCAGGTCAGGATTCATCAACCTGTTCAACTGATCATCATTTAAACTGTGATTTATATGAGGAGATAAACACCTGGATATTTTCTCTACTCAGATTATCTTCAGCATGTGTTTAGACCCTGTGAATAACTTTCTATTAATATATATTTATTAGTTTTGTTGTGTCTCTGCTGTTGGAACCTGAAATACCAGAGAGGAGTTTAACTGTGTAACTGACTCAAAGTAAAACACACAGACATTTATTCAGTGAACAGACTTTGGTAACAGTTGTAGTTTCTTTTAATCTCAGAGCAGTATCTGTGCTGGGATGATAGTGATTGTTACTCACCATGGTGATATGACACTTCACCTCAGCTGTTATCTGGTTAACCACCATTTAATTCTTCTTTAGTTTCAAACAACCTTAAAACTGGATGATCACTGAAACTGAATGAAGGAGTCAGAAATGTTTGCTTTCTGTTATCTTTTACTGTTATTTCCAGTGTTCAGTTCTTATTTGCTCATTAGTTGTGATTCCTGTTCTGTATTAAACTGTGAGCATCTGACACGGAGTCATTTAGCTCTGTGACGTGTTGGAGGTTTGATGTTCATACAAACTGTAGTCAGAGTCTGTCACCTGCAGCTCTTCATCCAATCAGCTCCCTGTGGCTGCTTTTTATTGAGTATTATTTTATTTACATATATTTTTAGCAGTGAAGAGTTAGCAGTTGCTAACATCATGTTGACTAAGGTTACAGGAAGTTGGAAGTACTTCACAATAAAAGCTTTACACTGGAAAGTATGAAGTTTAACTATAAAGATGACAGACACACATTGGTGATGACAGTAATAAACACAGGAGCTTCCAGTCCTGCAGTGATCTCAGATCATGTGACATGTGTGTTGTTGTGTGTTCAGTCTGTCAGGATGTCTGATCACAGAGGAAGGCTGTGCTTCTCTGGCCTCAGCTCTGAGTGCCAACCCCTCCCATCTGAGAGAGCTGGACCTGAGATACAATCATCCAGGAGACTCAGGAGAGAAGATCCTGTCTGCTGGACTGGAGGATCCACACTGGAGACTGGACACTCTCAGGTATGAACAGATAGGTGGACACTCTCAGGTATGAACATACAGATGGACACTCTCAGGTATGGACAGACAGGTGGACACTCTCAGGTAGAGACAGACAGATGGACACTCTCAGGTATGGACAGACAGATGGACACTCTCAGGTATGGACAGACAGGTGGACACTCTCAGGTAGAGACAGACAGATGGACACTCTCAGGTATGGACAGACAGACAGGTGGACACTCTCAGGTATGGACAGACAGGTGAACACTCAGGTATGGACAGACAGATGGACACTCTCAGGTATGGACAGACAGATGGACACTCTCAGGTATGGACAGACAGGTGGACATTCTCAGGTATGGACAGATGGACACTCTCAGGTATGGACAGACAGACAGGTGAACACTCAAGTACAAACAGACAGATGGACACTCTCAGGTACGGACAGACAGGTGGACACTCTCAGGTACGAACAGACAGGTGGACAGACAGATGGACACTCTCAGGTACGGACAGACAGATGGACACTCTCAGGTATGGACAGACAGATGGAAACTCTCAGGTATGTACAGACAAATGGACACACTCAGGTATGGACAGACAGGTGGACACTCTCAGGTACGAACAGACAGGTGGACAGACAGATGGACACTCTCAGGTATGGACAGACAGGTGGACACTCTCAGGTATGGACAGACAGGTGGACAGACAGGTGTTTGACTCTCTCTCCTCCTTTCAGGCTGCAGCCTGCTGGAGAACGATGGTTGACACCAGGTCCTTGGAGATGTAAGTGTGTTTTCATTCATCAAACTGTGACATCACTCATTCACATCCTACTGACGATGAAGATGATGACATCATCAATAACTGCAGCTGTATTGTGTCTCGTTCTCTCCATCAGATGCCTGTGAACTCACACTGGATCCGAACACAGTGAACAGAGAACTCAAACTGTCTGATAACAACAGGACGGTGACACGTGTGAAGGAGTATCAGCCATATCCTGATCATCCAGGCAGATTTGATGTCTGGCCTCAGCTGCTGAGTAGAAATGATCTGACTGGTCGCTGTTACTGGGAGGTCGAGTGGAGAGGAACCGTTTATATATCAGTGAGTTACAGAAGAATCAGAAGGAAAGGAGACAGTGATGACTGTTTGTTTGGATATAATGATCAGTCCTGGAGTCTGAACTGCTCTGCTGCTGGTTACTCTGTCTGTCACAGTAACAGACCCACACCCATCCCCTCCTCCTCCTCCTCCTCCTCCTCCTCCTCCTCCTCCTCTGTCTCTAACAGAGTAGCAGTGTATGTGGACTGTCCTGCTGGCACTCTGTCCTTCTACAGAGTCTCCTCTGACACACTGATCCACCTCCACACCTTCAACACCACATTCACTCAACCTCTGTGCGCTGGGTTTAGAGTCTGCTCTGGTTCCTCAGTGTCTCTGTAGGACAGACAGTCTGCAGACAGACGGTTCAGTGTCTCTGTGTGGTCTGTAGGACAGACAGTCTGCAGACAGACGGTTCAGTGTCTCTGTGTGGTCTGTAGGACAGACAGTCTGCAGACAGACGGTTCAGTCTGAACAGGATCACACACACAGCTGATATTCATGATCATTGTTATTTAGTATCCAGAGAATCATTGTACTGTAATTATAATGTAGTTTGTGTAATGAATCATTTCTAGTCCAGAATGAAGGACTGACAGTAGGAAGAGTCGTCATATTTTATGTTAATGTCTGAACTACATTAAAGTCTCTGGTCATGTGACCTGTTGACCAATCAGAGTCTCTGATTGGTTGTTGAGATGAGCTGATGTCACTCTGTGTCTTACAATAAAAACTGTTTCATCTTCAACCAAAACAGTTTCATGTTTTATTTCATCTTTGTGTTAATAGTTAATAATTATTCATTTATTGTCCAGCCTGCTGTTTCACATCCTTCAAGCCCGGAGACCACTGTACACTATGTTTGAGTACGCCAAATTAGCCGCAGCACGCCGAAGTCGACTTGCTTACCGGCAAGTTCAGTGTGTCAGGATGTCTGATCACAGAGGAAGGCTGTGCTTCTCTGGCCTCAGCTCTGAGGTCCAACCCCTCCCATCTGAGAGAGCTGGACCTGAGCTACAATCATCCAGGAGACTCAGGAGAGGAGATCCTGTCTGCTGGACTGGAGGATCCACACTGGAGACTGGACACTCTCAGGTATGGACAGTATGCCTGACCTTGGCCAAATGTCGAACTCTGTCTTTTGCCCCTTTCCTTGCCAGATGTGTGATATTGCTTAAGTGGAAGAATGCAACCTCAACCCCTCCCACGCTCAGTGGCTGAGAGATATTATGTCCTGTCTTAATCTTGAAAAAATACACGACTCCATCCATAACTCTGAAGAAAGATTTCAGAGGGTGTGGGGCCTTTTTTGAAACACTTCAATAATCTCTAGACCAGCTAGAGGCTTGTTCTTGAGCCTGCATTTTGTCTAAACTTATGACAGTAACATCACATGTAAAATATTCTCTCTCCTACATCTAACCCATCAATGGATCTATTACCTGCTACACTTGTTTTTGTGCATATATACATATACAGGTATATATGTGTGGACATGCTTGTATGTATGTGCTTACATATGTATTCTGTTCTCTTTACTCATCTCATTATTCTCCTCCAATTGAACCTGACCTCCAGCTACCACCTGTACCACTCCAGGAATGAAATACAACTGATTATTTTGTTTACCTTTCTATGTACAGCTTGGCTTGTTAAAGATGCTAGGGAGGGTTAAGATATGGTTCTATGCACCAATCCTGTCATAATTTTGTATATTGTGAAAAAATCACCAGTCGATGTCACAGTCCACCCCACTGACATCCCCATGGCCGAGGCTGTTTCTGTGGAGCCAGACTGCATCCTAGCCGTGACGTGGCAGCGCAGCGGCTCCCCCGCCTCCACCCGCTGTGTTGTCCCCTCCTCCTCGTTTCGGCCACTGGAGGAGCTGAATCACAGCCCGGCAGCCGCAGCACCATGCTTGGTGGCAGCCGCCGCGGATATCCCATCTTCCGCCAAAGCTGCCACTGCTGCCCCATCTAACAAGGCTATGAATCAGGCACCCACCCATTGTTCGGCACTTAAGGTTTGCCAACGCCATCACACACACCTACTCCGGAGCCACGACCACCAACATCCTGGAAAACTTCCCGGGTCTCCTGAAGTCAGCCCCCCCAACAATTACTAAAGTAATCGTTCAGACGACACCGCAGGCAGGCAGTCGGAACTGATGAAAGCTCATTTTATTCACCTTTTTAATCTCCTTAACAACTGTGGAAAGTCTGTTCTTATCTCTGGCCCACTCCCCACACTTGGTCGTGGCGCTGGTAGTTTTAGCAGGATTCTTTACCTCCACACCTGGCTCCAGTCTGCCTGCACAGCACACAACATTGGTTTTATTCATAACTTCGACTCGTTCTGGGAGCGACCCTCCTTTTACTGACGAGACGGTCTTCACCTGAACATGCTGGGGTGCCACATGCTCGCCTCCACCTTCCAGCACGCTGTACATTACGCACGTGACAGACTATCAATGTTTACACTCCACACACTGCCATCTCCCTCCCACTTCACGCCCTACAGGACCTTCTCAGAGTACCTCCTCCTGCCACAACTCCCCCTACAGGCCCTATCTGTCATTGCCACCATCACCATATCAGCCTATCATCCCTTCTCCAGAAACCGGCACACCCTACTGTCCACCTCCAGAACCCAACCCCCCCCCCCCATCTTTGACCTCTAGTGCTGCCATTTTTGCCCCCCTCACCTCCCCTTCCTCCGTGACCCTTCCCATACTCTCCCTCTGGTCACATCGCTCTCCAACTCCCTCATTACATCATCCCAACAAACAACACGTGAATCTGTCCAACCTCCGTTCACTTCCCCAGTGCTCACAACCAGTCACACAGCAACGTCACCTGAAAGTGGCTCTGCTTACCACTCGCTCACTCAACAATAAAAGCCTTATTCTCAATGAGTTCATAACGGACAGTAAACTGGATTTCCTCTCTGCCTCACTGAAACCCGGCACAAACCCTTGGACTATTTCTCACTAAACCAGACCACACCCCCACGGCTTCACATACATTGAAAAAGCTCACTCTGGGGGGGAGGGGGGGGGGGTGTTGCTGCTGTTTATAGAGAGGACATTATAATAACTTCCATCTTCATCCCCGCCTCTCACTCATTATTGCCTTTAAACTCTCTGGTCCCTCTCCTTTAGTCATTGCTGTCATTTATCGCCCCCCCCCCCCCCAAGCCAAACTCCTCCTTTCTCTCCGACTTCTCTGATTGTCTGACCCAGCTATGTGCCATCTCACCTTCTGCTTTCCTCCTGGGCGATTTATCGACAACTCCAACTGCAAACCTGCCCCTGAGTTCCTGGATCTGCTGCAATGCCTCAATTTCAACAGTTTGTATTGTAAAGGTATTTATTTACACACACACACACACAGTAACACACACACACACACAGTAAGACACACATACACACAGTAACACACACACACATACACACAGTAACACACACACACACTGTTGTGTCAACTGAGAAGGAAAAGAAAAAGGAAAAAAGAACCCTATCCCTCCAAACCTGCAGAGGGCGACCCCAGAGCCAAAATACCAAAATAATCAGGAACAGGAACAGGAAGTGGACCACATTCACCTGCACACCCAGGAGGTTTGAAATGTTTGTCTGCACTTTCAGTCAGGCCCTCTCACCTCACACACGACCGCAACTGTTGGTTGACCGAAGGATGCAACTGGTAGGGGAAACCAAATTTTAATTGTGGATATTTTGTGAAATTTGTAGGCAAAGTAAATTAAGTTGAATTGGTTGTATCATGATTTAAGTGATTTACTTTATTGCCTATATATATTATTTATGGAGTAGTTAAATGATTGAAAATGTACTGTAATACTTTCAGTTAATGTAACAAATGAGACTTAAGTTAATTTGAATTATTACTTACATTTGTACATTTACATTTATTTAGAAATCTTTTCAAGAAGATGTTTATTTATTGATTTGAAGCTAATTCACATTTTCTGTTATCGTAGATTATCAACCTACTCCACCCTACCCTGATCTACTCCACCCTACCCTGATCTGCTCCACCCTACCCTGATCTACTCCACCCTACCCTGATCTGCTCCACCCTACCCTGATCTACCCCACCCTACCCTGATCTACCCCACCCTACCCTGATCCATCCATTATCTGTTCTGTTCTGTACCCACCTTCAAGGAAAATAAAAAATAAAACTATGGAATGGAGTTGAGTTGTCCCTTGCATCCCTGCGGTGAACAAAGCAGTTTTTCAAGTTTGGGCAAAGTTGTGGTCGAAGATGACATAACTTGACACACACACACACACACACACACACACACACACACACACACACACACACACACACACACACACACACACACACACACACACACACACACACACACACACACATACACACAGTAACACACACACACAGTAACACACACACACAGTAACACACACACACACAGTAACACACACACACACAGTAACACACACACACACAGTAATACATACACACACACACACAGTAAGTCACACACACACATACACACAGTAATACACACAGTAACACACACACAGTAATACATACATACACACACACACACAGTAACACACACACACAGTTTGTCCTGAAGGTGGCGCCAGAGGAAAACTCTGTTTATTTATTTAGTTATTAACTATTATTAAAGTGCGTTTGTGTGTAATTCATAAATAAATGAGAATAAAAGTTTCTATATTTAAATTATATGTGAAATCATCACAAACTGCATAGAATCTATTATTCATGATTATAGTAAAGATGCTTTTATTTTGAAGTGATTTGTGTTCATTAGATCAACTTTCACTGGACTGAAGTGAACTTTCCTTTATTGAACTCTGTAGTTCTGTTAGTGACACAAACATCCTGCAGTTAGTGTTTGTACCAGCAGATGGCGCCACTTCTCCATCCAGCCTCCTCTCTCTCTCTCTCTCTCTCTCTCTCTCTCTCTCTCTCTCTCTCTCTCTCTCTCTCTCTCTCTCTCTCTCTCTCTCTCTCTCTCTCTCTCTCTCTCTCTCTCTCTCTCTCTCTCTCTCTCTCTCTCTCTCTCTCTCTCCTCATTTCCTGATTAGTTTACTTCCTCATGTGTGCTCCTCGTGTTGCAGCTTCTTTTCTCCTTCTGAAGGTATTTATTATAACTTTATTCAGTTTGTATTGTGAAGGTATTTATTCTAACTTTATTCAGTTTGTATTGTGAAGGTATTTATTCTAACTTTATTCAGTTTGTATTGTGAAGGTATTTATTATAACTTTATTCAGTTTGTATTGTGACAGTTTTCACAGTTTGACTCTTGAATGACTCTTTGTTCATCTTGTTAGTTTAGTTCCAGTAGAAACAGCAGAAATCTGTATTTCTGAACTCTACTAACAGTCAACAGATCAACAGGAAGTGTTCCTCCATTTTAAAGTGTCTGATAACAGCTGACAGTACTGAGTCAGTGTTCATCAATAACTTCACACATTGTAATCTGTTACAGTTACTGATGATTACAAAGGAGGTAATTCATTTAGATTTGGCTTCTAGAGACTGGAACAGAGGCGGGGGGGTGGGGGGCATAATATGTTAATATATAATAAGCTAATATATAATATGACTGTAATTCTGTGGGTGTAAATCAGTCAGTATGAAGGGCTTCAGGTAACTGGAGGTTCTTCTTCTCAGTGTTTATTCAGAGGTCTGATGAAGTATTATGAGTTTAGAGGATCTTTCTTCACACTGAATGTCACTAATTAGTCTTATTGCTGCTCTGAACCTATTGAGCCTTCTGGAGCTGCAGAGCTGTCATTAATAATTAAAATCATAACAGAGATACAGTTCACGTGTGTCCATAAAACACACTTCCTGCTGCTGCACCACAATAAAACAGAAAGTCTATCAGTCTATCTTTACATATAACTGAGAAGCTCCTCTCCAGTAAATCCTTCATTTTCCTCCTGAATCACAGCAACATGAACATCAGAGATCAGATCAGATTATTGTTCTCAGATAGATGTGATGATCTTCCAGCTGTTCTCTCTGTGTTTCCTCTACAGATGAAGGTAGAACGTCTCTGTGAGCTGATGTGAATCCAGCAGCATCTGTCCAGGTAACATGACGAGCTGCTGCTGCTCTGACTGGATATAGTAGACTTGGAAGAAGAGGAACATTTAAAATGATGAATAGCTTTTCAAAGTCTGTTTAGTAGAAGTGAAAAGTGATCTGATCCCCAAAGAAACAGCAACAGGAAGTGTTTCCCTCTAGTCTTCAAACCATCCAAAAGCTTCCTGCAGAAACATTTTCATTGTGTTCTCCTAAACCTCTGTAATATATAAAGCTTTATATTTGATTTGACTTTCTGTGTCATATTTAAACTGTTCAGGACTCGTACGACGGCTCTGAACCCGTCACTTTCATTTGTATCTTACTCGTACGTGTTACTTAAGAACACACGTGTTGGTTGCATGAGGCTCATTGTGAGCTTTGTGAAAGTGATTTGTTGGACACTGCAGCTCAAAGTGCCAACAGCATGAAAGTGTCAGATGAGTGTATTTAGTATTGAAGTGACTGAGCTGCTCTCCTCCAGTCAGAGCTGTGTGTGTTTGTCATGTGACTGAGAGGAATGAAGAGAAATAATGTGTTGTTGTGTTTGTGTGAAGGTGTTTCTCTGCTATGGATCAGATTGAGGACCGAGAGGAGGGAGTCCCTCCCTCTAAAAGCTCTCTGTGTGGGGAACATGACAGCCAGACCAAAGCTCAGAGGTGAGATGAGGATCTCTAACTGTCCATCACTGTTCTCCACTCACATCACTCCACCATCATTATTCACACTCAAAGCTCTGTGTGTGTTGTGTTGAAGGACAGAGAAGCAGCTCAGACCTGGACCTGAACCTGAACCAGAACGTGAACCTGAACCCAGCTGTGTGTCCGTGAAGAGCGACCGGTCCATGGGGAACCCTTTAGATTTTAAATCTGGACAACCAGCTGATGGAAGGTAAGAATGTAAAGCTGTAAAGACTGAACAGACTTTTCTCCAGCTGATCAGATGTAAGCTGTAACTGACAGTAAACGTTATGTTAGAAATGAACTGGTTTATATGACGTGTTGTCTGACCTCGTCAGTGAAAAGCCGGTCGTCATAGAGAGGGAGGAGACGTGATCATCATTTAAATATGGAGATAACACATCACATGTTCACACAGTCTCTCCTGGAACACATTCACGCTGTTTCACTCAGTTGTTCATATGAAAAGTGACATGATTTATTTATTTATATATTACAGACATAAAAACATGTTGAAGTGAAAACAATTATTTCCAACATGTTAAAAGACAAACAACATGAAACTGAATCAGCACAAATTAAATCAAATAATAAACACAAAGTAAAACTGTCATTATAAAGCTGTTCCATAAATAAGTCCTGACCTGACTTCTATAAGCTCCTCTCATGTTTAACAGCTGGATGTGTAACAGGAAGCTGTTCCACAACATAGCACCAGCTTAAAAAAGGAACTTGTGCCTCCATTATTCACTGGAGGGACTTTATATGAACACACTGGCCCTGGTGTTACAGCCATGCTGAGGATGTTTCATTATCTGTCAAGTATTGAGGATCAAAGCCGTTGATAATGTTGAACATATGATGCAGCTTCTGTTGTTCTACTCTGAGCTGTACTGGCAGCAGTCCTACACTTCTGAATCCATCACAACCAACATGAGTTAAAGAGGAAACATTTCTTTAATACTGAATCATATTATTTTATACCAGCTGCAGTTTGATCCTGAATTTAGATGTTAAACCACTGAACCAATCAGAACATCAGAATCAAACTGATGCTGTACCAATGAGGACATGAGAAGTTTCTACAGAAAAGTCAAAAACCTTCATTTGTGAAACAGGAAGTGAAGTTTTACCTCAGACATGACACCTGCCTACTTTCTCACTTACACATACCTCAATGTCATGTTCATACTGGGAGCTGCCCAGTTCAACCAGTCTGATACAAGCAGACACTGAGCCACTGCAGCAGCTGCAGGTTGTAGCTGCCTTGCTCCAGGGCACTTCAGCAGTGTACAGTGAGGGAGGGAGAGCTGTATGGAGGTTTGTTCAGAGCTGTTGGGACTAAACCAAACTGACTGATGAAGCCAAACACTGAGCTGAAAGCTACAAACAGACTGAGCTGTTGATTCTCAGTGGGATCAGCAGGACTAGTAAAGCTTTACCACTACAGGGAGTCATCTGATTCTCTGCTCACATCCAAATATCACTTGATGGACCTTTAGCTTGTGTTTGTCTCTGTGTGGACAGACATAATGTGAGCTCATTCTTCATGATTCCTCCACAGGGTGGACCAGGAGAGCTCAGAGGTTCCCAGTGGTCAGTCTGCCCAGCAGCATCAAACACACCTGGACTCCATATTTATGGTCTGTACATGTACAACAACTACTTTTACATCTACTGTGTTCACAATCATCTCCATGCTGCACTTTGTAGACCAGTGGATTGTCAGTGTCTCCAACATGGATCTGATGTTTGCTTCATGATGTTAGTTTGATTGTGTCATTCATATATTATTCTGTTCCAGCTGCTGGAGGAGAACATCGTCACTTTTGTGAAGAACGAGCTGAAGAAGATGCAGAAGTTTCTGAGTCCAGATGACCCAGAATGCTTAGAGAGTCAGAGGGAGGATGAGGAGGTGTTGGACGGTGAGGAGGAAGAGCAGAGGAGGAGCAGCAGAGAGGCATTTCTGAAGATCATAGTGCACTTCCTGAGGAGAATGAAGGAGGAGGATCTGGCTGAGCGTCTGCAGAGCAGTAAGAGGATTTCTATAAAGATTTAACATGATGGAGAGGAAATGGAGGCAACATGGGAGAGGTTTATATTTCAAACTCTGCTGTTAATATGATGCACACATCTGCATCAGATCTATGAATTCTTCTGAGCTGAAAACAGTCAGAAACTGTTTGTCATCAACTGATGAGCTGAATAGATTTCATAGTGGAGGAAAATATAAACATCTGCAGTTTAATGTTTACATTCTACCAATTTACTGTAGAATCATCTGATTGATTTCATTTGTTGTTTGTTCATTCAGGAACTGGTGCTGCAAAGTGTCGACGTAAACTCAAATCTAACCTGGAGAAGAAGTTCCAGTGTCTGTTTGAGGGGATCGCTAAAGCAGGAAACCCAACCCTTCTGAATCAGATCTACACACCGCTCTACATCACAGAGGGAGGGACTGCAGAGGTCAATGATGAACATGAGATCAGACAGATTGAAACAGCATCCAGGAAACCAGACAGACCAGAAACAACAATCAGACAAGAAGACATCTTTAAAGCCTCACCTGGAAGAGAAGAACCAATCAGAACAGTGATGACAAAGGGAGTGGCTGGCATTGGGAAAACAGTCTTAACACAGAAGTTCACTCTGGACTGGGCTGAAGACAAAGCCAACCAGGACATACACTTCACATTTCCATTCACTTTCAGAGAGCTGAATGTGCTGAAAGAGAAAAAGTACAGCTTGGTGGAACTTGTTCATCACTTCTTTACTGAAACCAAAGAAGCAGGAATCTGCAGGTTTGAAGAGTTCCAGGTTGTGTTCATCTTTGACGGTCTGGATGAGTGTCGACTTCCTCTGGACTTCCACAACACTGAGAGCCTGACTGATGTTACAGAGTCCACCTCAGTGGATGTGCTGCTGACAAACCTCATCAGGGGGAAACTGCTTCCCTCTGCTCGCCTCTGGATAACCACACGACCTGCAGCGGCCAATCAGATCCCTCCTGAGTGTGTCGGCATGGTGACAGAGGTCAGAGGGTTCACTGACCCACAGAAGGAGGAGTACTTCAGGAAGAGATTCAGAGATGAGGAGCAGGCCAGCGCCATCATCTCCCACATCAAGACATCACGAAGCCTCCACATCATGTGCCACATCCCAGTCTTCTGCTGGATCACTGCTACAGTTCTGGAGGATGTGTTGAAAAGCAGAGAGGGAGGAGAGCTGCCCAAGACCCTGACTGAGATGTACGTCCACTTCCTGGTGCTTCAGTCCAAACTGAAGAAGGTCAAGTATGATGGAGGAGCTCAGACAGATCCACATTGGAGTCCAGAGAGCAGGAAGATGATTGAGTCTCTGGGAAAACTGGCTTTTGAGCAGCTTCAGAAAGGCAACCTGATCTTCTATGAATCAGACCTGACAGAGTGTGGCATCGATATCAGAGCAGCCTCAGTGTGCTCAGGAGTGTTCACAGAGATCTTTAAAGAGGAGAGAGGTCTGTACCAAGACAAGATGTTCTGCTTTGTCCATCTGAGCCTTCAGGAGTTTCTGGCTGCTCTTCATGTCCATCTGACATTCATCAAGTCTGGAGTCAATCTGCTGGAAGAACAACAAACAACATCCAGGTGGTCTGAAGTGTTCAGAGACAAATCAACACGTTTCTACCAGAGAGCTGTGGACGAGGCCTTAAAGAGTCCAAATGGACACCTGGACTTGTTCCTCCGCTTCCTCCTGGGTCTTTCACTGCCGACCAATCAGACTCTCCTACGAGGTCTGCTGAGACAGACAGGAAGTAGCTCACAGACCAATCAGAAAACAGTTCAGTACATCAAGAAGAAGCTGAGTGAGAATGTGTCTGCAGAGAGAAGCATCAATCTGTTCCACTGTCTGAATGAACTGAATGATCGTTCTCTAGTGGAGGAGATCCAACAGTACCTGAGATCAGGAAGTCTCTCCACAGATAAACTGTCTCCTGCTCAGTGGTCAGCTCTGGTCTTCATCTTACTGTCATCAGAAGAAGATCTGGACGTGTTTGACCTGAAGAAATACTCTGCTTCAGAGGAGGCTCTTCTGAGGCTGCTGCCAGTGGTCAAAGCCTCCAACAAAGTTCTGTAAGTACACAGAGAGTTATTGATTGAATGATTGATATATCCAGAGGTGAGAAAAACAAATGATTGATTAAATGTTTTTCTTTATGTATTCTCCAGGTTAAGTGACTGTAACCTCTCAGAGAGAAGCTGTGCAGCTCTGTCCTCAGTTCTCAGCTCCCAGTCCTCTAGTCTGAGAGATCTGGACCTGAGTCACAACAACCTGCAGGATTCAGGAGTGAAGCAGCTTTCTGCTGGACTGGAGAGTCCACACTGCGGACTGGAAACTCTCAGGTTTGATAAGTGATTTATATTACTGTATTACTATTTATTCTGATTACTTTATTATTAACTGTCACATCACCAGCTGGTTTAGAACAGAACACCAAAGATTGCAGCTGGTGCTTGGCAGAGATTATATATCATCACAGTTTAGATTTATTTCAATGGAAATATTATTTGTCTTCTTGTTCATTATTGTCTCTCCAGGCTGACTGACTGTAACATCTCAGAGAGAAGCTGTGCAGCTCTGTCCTCAGTTCTCAGCTCCCAGTCCTCTAGTCTGAGAGATCTGGACCTGAGTAACAACAACCTGCAGGATTCAGGAGTGAAGCAGCTTTCTGCTGGACTGGAGAGTCAACACTGTGGACTGGAAACTCTTAGGTTTGTTAAGTGATTTATATTACTGTATTACTATTCATTCTGATTACTTTATTATTAACTGTCACATCTCCAGCTGGTTTAGAACAGAACACCAAAGATTGTAGCTGGTGCTTGGCAGAGATTATATATCATCACAGTTTAGATTTATTTCAATCGAAATATTATTTGTTCTTCTTGTTCATTATTGTCTCTCCAGACTGACTGACTGTAACCTCTCAGAGAGAAGCTGTGCAGCTCTGTCCTCAGTTCTCAGCTCCCAGTCCTCTAGTCTGAGAGATCTGGACATGAGTAACAACAACCTGCAGGATTCAGGAGTGAAGCAGCTTTCTGCTGGACTGGAGAGTCCACACTGCGGACTGGAAACTCTCAGGTCAGATCAAGTTATACTTTGTCTTTGAAGTATTTTTCTCAAGTATGAGGTTCAGCTTTTCTAATGTCAGGAAGTTTTTCACCAGGTTTTTATTTTCACAGGAAATAAAATGTTAGGATTTTCCAGTTTATCTTTCCTTGATACAGCTTTATAAACTAAAGAATCTGATCTTTACTTTTATATCGTGATTGAGATATTTACGTCTGTTTATCACAGATTCTGATGTATTTAACTTGTATCTCCAGGTTGAGTGTCTGTAACCTATCAGAGACAAGCTGTGCAGCTCTGTCCTCAGTCCTCAGCTCCCAGTCCTCTAGTCTGAGAGATCTGGACCTGAGTAACAACAACCTGCAGGATTCAGGAGTGAAGCAGCTTTCTGCTGGACTGGAGAGTCCACACTGTGGACTGGAAACTCTCAGGTTTGTTAAGTGATTTATATTACTGTATTACTATTTATTCTGATTACTTTATTATTAACTGTCACATCACCAGCTGGTTTAGAACAGAACACCAATTATTGTAGCTGGTGCTTGGCAGAGATTATATATCATCACAGTTTAGACTTATTTAAATCGAAATATTATTTGTTCTTCTTGTTCATTATTGTCTCTCCAGGCTGACTGACTGTAACCTCTCAGAGAGAAGCTGTGCAGCTCTGTCCTCAGTTCTCAGCTCCCAGTCCTCTAGTCTGAGAGATCTGGACCTGAGGAACAACAACCTGCAGGATTCAGGAGTGAAGCAGCTTTCTGCTGGACTGGAGAGTCCACACTGCGGACTGGAAACTCTCAGGTCAGGATTCATCAACCTGTTCAACTGATCATCAATTAAACTGTGATTTATATGAGGAGATAAACACCTGGACATTTTCTCTACTCAGATTATCTTCAGCATGTGTTTAGACCCTGTGAATAACTTTCTATTAATATATATTTATTAGTTTTGTTTTGTCTCTGCTGTTGGAACCTGAAATACCAGAGAGGAGTTTAACTGTGTAACTGGCTCAAAGTAAAACACACAGACATTTATTCAGTGAACAGGTTTTGGTAACAGTTGTAGTTTCTTTTAATCTCAGAGCAGTATCTGTGCTGGGATGATAGTGGTTGTTACTCACCATGGTGATATGACACTTCACCTCAGCTGTTATCTTGTTAACCACCATTTAATTCTTCTTTAGTTTCAAACAACCTTAAAACTGGATGATCACTGAAACTGAATGAAGGAGTCAGAAATGTTTGCTTTCTGTTATTTTTTACTGTTATTTCCACAGTGTTCAGTCCTTATTTGCACATTAGTGGTGATTCCTGTTCTGTATTAAACTGTGAGCATCTGAGACGGAGTCATTTAGCTCTGTGACGTGTTGGAGGTTTGATGTTCATACCAACTGTAGTCAGAGTCTGTCACCTGCAGCTCTTCATCCAATCAGCTCCCTGTGGCTGCTTTTTATTTTATTAACATCTATTTTTAGCAGTGAAGAATTAGCAGTCACTAACATCTTGTTGACTAAGGTTACAGGAAGCTGGAAGTACTTCACAATAAAAGCTTTACAGTGGTTGTCCATTTGAATTGAGAAGTAGTGACTGAAAGTATGAAGTTGAACTGTAAAAATGACAGAAACACATTGGTGATGACAGTAATAAACACAGGAGCTTCCAGTCCTGCAGTGATCTCAGATCATGTGACATGTGTGTTGTTTTGTGTGTGTTCAGTGTGTCAGGATGTCTGATCACAGAGGAAGGCTGTGCTTCTTTGGCCTCAGCTCTGAGGTCCAACCCCTCCCATCTGAGAGAGCTGGACCTGAGATACAATCATCCAGGAGACTCAGGAGAGAAGATCCTGTCTGCTGGACTGCAGGATCCACACTGGAGACTGGAAACTCTCAGGTATGGACAGACAGGTGGACACTCTCAGGTATGGAGAGACAGGTGGACACTCTCAGGTATAGACAGACAGGTGGACACTCTCAGGTATGGAGAAGACAGGTGGACAGACAGATGGACACTCTCAGGTATGGACAGACAGGTGGACACTCTCAGGTATGGAGAAGACAGGTGGACACTCTCAGGTATGGACAGACAGGTGGACACTCTCAGGTATGGACAGACAGGTGGACACTCTTAGGTGTGGACAGACAGGTGGACACTCTCAGGTATGGACAGACAGGTGGACAATCTCATGTATGGACAGACAGGTGGACACTCTCAAGTATGAACAGACAGGTGGACACTCTCAGGTATGGACAGACAGATGGACACTCTCAAGTATGGACAGACAGGTGGACACTCTCAGATATGGACAGGTGGACACTCTCAGGTATGGACAGACAGGTGGACACTCTCAGGTACGGACAGACAGATGGACACTCTCAGGTATGGACAGACAGGTGGACACTCTTAGGTATGGACAGACAGGTGGACACTCTTAGGTATGGACAGACAGGTGGACACTCTCAGGTATGGACAGACAGATGGACACTCTCAGGTATGGACAGACAGGTGGACACTCTCAGGTATGGACAGGTGGACACTCTCAGATATGGACAGGTGGACACTCTTAGGTATGGCCAGACAGGTGGACACTCTCAGGTATGGACAGGTGGACACTCTCAGATATGGACAGGTGGACACTCTCAGATATGGACAGGTGGACACTCTCAGGTACGGACAGACAGGTGGACACTCTCAGGTATGAACAGACAGGTGGACACTCTCAGGTATGAACAGACAGGTGGACACTCTCAGGTATGGACAGACAGGTGGACACTCTCAGGTATGGACAGACAGGTGGACAATCTCAGGTATGGACAGATGGACACTCTTAGGTATGGACAGACAGGTGGACACTCTCAGGTATGGACAGACAGATGGACACTCTCAGGTATGGACAGATGGACACTCTCAGGTACAGACAGACAGGTGGACACTCTCAGGTATGGACAGACAGATGGACACTCTCAGGTATGGACAGACAGGTGGACACTCTTAGGTATGGACAGACAGGTGGACACTCTCAGGTATGGACAGACAGGTGGACACTCTCAAGTATGGACAGACAGGTGGACACTCTCAAGTATGGACAGACAGGTGGACACTCTCAAGTATGAACAGACAGGTGGACACTCTCAGGTATGGACAGACAGATGGACACTCTCAAGTATGGACAGACAGGTGGACACTCTCAGATATGGACAGGTGGACACTCTCAGGTATGGACAGACAGGTGGACACTCTCAGGTACGGACAGACAGATGGACACTCTCAGGTATGGACAGACAGGTGGACACTCTTAGGTATGGACAGACAGGTGGACACTCTTAGGTATGGACAGACAGGTGGACACTCTCAGGTATGGACAGGTGGACACTCTTAGGTATGGACAGACAGGTGGACACTCTCAGGTATGGACAGACAGGTGGACACTCTTAGGTATGGACAGACAGGTGGACACTCAGGTATGGACAGGTGGACACTCTCAGATATGGACAGGTGGACACTCTCAGATATGGACAGGTGGACACTCTCAGGTACGGACAGACAGGTGGACACTCTCAGGTATGGACAGACAGGTAGACACTCTCAGGTATGGACAGACAGGTGGACACTCTCAGGTATGGACAGACAGGTGGACACTCTCAGGTATGGACAGACAGATGGACACTCTCAAGTATGGACAAACAGATGGACACTCTTAGGTATGGACAGACAGGTGGACACTCTCAGGTACGGACAGACAGATGGACACTCTCAGGTATGGACAGACAGGTGGACACTCTTAGGTATGGACAGACAGGTGGACACTCTTAGGTATGGACAGACAGGTGGACACTCTTAGGTATGGACAGACAGATGGACACTCTCAGGTGTAGACAGACAGGTGGACACTCTCAGGTATAGACAGACAGGTGGACACTCTCAGGTACGGACAGACAGATGGACACTCTTAGGTATGGAGACACAGGTGGACACTCTCAGGTATTGACAGACAGGTGGACACTCTTAGGTATGGACAGGTGGACACTCTCAGGTATGGACAGACAGGTGGACACTCTAAGGTATGGACAGACAGGTGGACACTCTCAGGTATGGACAGGTGGACACTCTTAGGTATGGACAGACAGATGGACACTCTCAGGTATGAACAGACAGGTGGACACTCTCAGGTATGGACAGGTGGACACTCTTAGGTATGGACAGACAGGTGGACACTCTCAGGTATAGACAGACAGGTGGACACTCTCAGGTACGGACAGACAGATGGACACTCTTAGGTATGGACAGACAGACAGGTGGACACTCTCAGGTGTGGACAGACAGGTTGACACTCTCAGGTGTGGACAGACAGGTGGACACTCTCAGGTATGGACAGACAGATGGACACTCTCAGGTATGGACAGACAGGTGGACACTATCAGGTATAGACAGACAGGTGGACACTATCAGGTATGGACAGACAGACAGGTGGACACTCTCAGGTGTGGACAGACAGATGGACACTCTCAGGTGTGGATGGACAGACAGATGGACACTCTCATGTATGGACAGACAGATGGACACTCTCAGGTATGGACAGACAGGTGGACAGACAGGTGTTTGACTCTCTCTCCTCCTTTCAGGCTGCAGCCTGCTGGAGAACGATGGTTGACACCAGGTCTTTGGAAGTGTAAGTGTGTTTTCATTCATCAAAATGTGACATCACTCATTCACATCCTGCTGAGGATGAAGATGATGACATCATCAATAACTGCAGCTGTATTGTGTCTCGTTCTCTCCATCAGATGCCTGTGAACTGGAACTGGATCCAAACTCAATGCACAGAAAACTCAAACTGTCTGATAACAACAGGAAGGTGACACGTGTGGAGGAGGATCAGTCATATCCTGATCATCCAGACAGATTTGACTACTGGTCTCAGCTGCTGTGTAGAAATGATCTGACTGGTCGCTGTTACTGGGAGGTCGAGTGGAGAGGAGACGTTTATATATCAGTGAGTTACAGAAGAATCAGCAGGAAAGGAAACAGAGATGACTGTTTGTTTGGATGGAACGATCAGTCCTGGATTCTGATCTGCTCTGATGGTTATGGTTACTATGTCTATCACAATAGGAGAGAAACATCCATCTCCTCCTCCTCCTCCTCTGTCTCTAACAGAGTAGCAGTGTATGTGGACTGTCCTGCTGGCACTCTGTCCTTCTACAGAGTCTCCTCTGACACACTGATCCACCTCCACACCTTCAACACCACATTCACTGGACCTCTGTGTGCTGGGTTCTGGGTCGGCTCTGGTTCCTCAGTGTGTCTGTGTGGTCTGTAGGACAGACAGTCTGCAGACAGACGGTTCAGTGTCTCTGTGTGGTCTGTAGGACAGACAGTCTGCAGACAGACGGTTCAGTGTCTCTGTGTGGTCTGTAGGACAGACAGTCTGCAGACAGACGGTTCAGTCTGAACAGGATCACACACACAGCTGATATTTATGATCATTGTTATTTAGTATGCAGAGAATCATTGTAGTGTAATTATAATGTAGTTTGTGTAATGAATCATTTCTAGTCCAGAATGAAGGACTGACAGTAGGAAGAGTTGTTATGTTTTATGTTAATGTCTGAACTACATTAAAGTCTCTGGTCATGTGACATGTTGACCAATCAGAGTCTCTGATTGGTTGTTGAGATGAGCTGATGTCACTCTGTGTCTTACAATAAAAACTGTTTCATCTTCAACCAAAACAGTTTCATGTTTTATTTCATCTTTGTGTTAATAGTTAATAATTATTCATTTATTGTCCAGCCTGCTGTTTCACATCCTTCAAGCCCGGAGACCACTGTACACTATGTTTGAGCACGCCTATCATCCCTTCTCCAGAACCCGGCACACCCTACTGTCCGCCTCCAGAACCCGCCCCCCCACCTTTGACCTCTAGTGCTGCCATTTTTGCCCCCCTCACCTCCCCTTCCTCTGTGACCCTTCCCATCCTCTCCCTCTGGTCACATCGCTCTCCAACTCCCTCATTACATCATCACAACAAACAACAGGTGAATCTGTCCAACCTCCGTTCACTTCCCCAGTGCTCACAACCAGTCACACAGCAACGTCACCTGAAAGTGGCTCTGCTTACCACTCGCTCACTCAACAATAAAAGCCTTATTCTCAATGAGTTTATAACGGACAGTAAACTGGATTTCCTCTCTGCCTCACTGAAACCCGGCACAAACCCTTGGACTATTTCTCACTAAACCAGACCACACCCCCACGGCTTCACATACATTGAAAAAGCTCACTCTGGGGGGAGTGGGGGGGGTGTTGCTGCTGTTCATAGAAAGGACATTATAATAACTTCCATCTTCATCCCCGCCTCTCACTCATTATTGCCTTTTAACTCTCTGGTCCCTCTCCTTTAGTCATTGCTGTCATTTATCGCCCCCCCCCCCCCCCCCCCCCGAAGCCAAACTCCTCCTTTCTCTCCGACTTCTCTGATTGTCTGACCCAGCTATGTGCCATCTCACCTTCTGCTTTCCTCCTGGGCGATTTATCGACAACTCCAACTGCAAACCTGCCCCTGAGTTCCTGGATCTGCTGCAATGCCTCAATTTCAACAGTTTGTATTGTGAAGGTATTTATTTACACACACACACATACACACACACACACACACACACACACACAGAGTAACACACACACACACACACACACACAGTAACACACACACACACACACACATATACACAGTAACTCATTTACTCTCTTTTATTTTGAAGTGATTTGCATCCTGCAGTTAGTGTTTGTACCAGCAGATGGCGCCACTTCTCCATCCAGCCTTCTCTCTCTCTCTGTCTCTCTCTCTCTCTGTGTCTCTCTCTCTCTCTGTCTCTCTCTCTCTGTCTCTCTCTCTCTCTCTCTCTCTCTGTCTCTCTGTCTCTCTCTCTCTCTCTCTCTCTCTCTCTCTCTCTCTCTCTCTCTCTCTCTGCTCATTTCCTGATTAGTTTACTTCCTCATGTGTTCTCTATGTGAAGCAGCTTCTTTACTCCTTCTGAAGGTATTTATTCTAACTTTGTTCAGTTTGTATTGTGAAGGTATTTATTATAACTTTATTCAGTTTGTATTGTGAAGGTATTTATTATAACTTTGTTCAGTTTGTATTGTGAAGGTATTTATTATAACTTTATTCAGTTTGTATTGTGACAGTTTTCACAGTTTGACTCTTGAATGACTCTTTGTTCATCTTGTTAGTTTAGTTCCAGTAGAAACAGCAGAAATCTGTAGTTCTGAACTCTACTAACAGTCAACAGATCAACAGGAAGTGTTCCTCCATTTTAAAGTGTCTGATAACAGCTGACAGTACTGAGTCAGTGTTCATCAATAACTTCACACATTGTAATTTGGCTTCTAGAAATCCGGAGGTAAAGAAGACATGACCGGGTGTTGCGGTACTGTTTTTGGCCCTGCCGGCACATGTTGCACATGTCAGTTAACCGGCAAGCCAAGCCAGTCGATCAGACCAAGCAGCTGTTTGATTATTAACTGTGTTGGGCCGTCGCCTCGTTCAATGCTGGGTCATAATTATTTGCTGACTGTCGTGTGCCGGGACATGATACCAGATATCCAGCGGCGTATCCACTCCGAACTATAACTACGGAGTCAGTGGTAAAAGCTTTCACACAGTTCATTTCAGTGTTTTTGATACCACAAATTAATTTCACGTCCCGTATGTTCGCTGTAATCCTCCAGCACCTTCACATTCAGCGTAGTAAAGCTTCGGCTTATCAAACGCAATCACAAGGTTCCTGGAGCGTTTTCATCAGACGCTGAAGTCTTTACTCTTATTGTACTGAGCTGAAGTGTGACTGGGAGGAGGGGCTGGTGGTTCAGGAGAGCACAGGTTTTTACGGGGTCCCATGGCTGTGCTGCCAGATAGCTGGGAAATAACAAGTCCTCCTCAAAATTAGCTTGATTGTGTTAATGGGTTGAAGCATTGGTTGGTTTGGGCAGTGGAAAAGAGAAGTTAGTAAAATCACAGCACAGAATGAAAACTCTGACAGGCGTGGAGAGGCTGAGCAGGTTCAGGCTGTTGATCAGGTTTTGGTTCTACAACCTGTTGTGACTTCTCCCTTTGAGGCCCGTACACCGTGATACGGCAGAATTACATCACTGCCACTCCAAACTCTAGGGAAGCCACTAGACTGTCATGTGAATTTGTTGAAGCCTTTTTACGGACCGTGGGGAAAGGGGAAGATGGGAGTGTTAAGGTTAATGCTTCTGTTTGTACATCTTCAGTTGCTCTGAGCTCATCTCCAGCGGTCGGCGTGGAGGAGAGAGCGACTCCTGATGTGGTTTTACGCGATTGAAAAATTCAGTCACTAAAAAATTTGGATTACATGTTGGCAAATGTGGATGATAAAACATGTGCTGAGTTGATTGCACTTATTAAAAGCTATCCTGTCCTGTTTTCAGATGTTATATATATTATATATATATATTGAGCATGATGTGGATGTTGGTGATGCGGCAGAGTTGCAGAGTTGGGAATCACCATGTCTGTTGGTCAATAAGCCAGACACAACTTTTAGACCATGTACTGACTTTCGTAAAGTTAATAACAGCACAAAGCTAGATGTGTTTCCTCTTGACTGTATAGATCAGATATTTAACTTCAAGTTAAAATGATTCAATGATAAATACATTTTGATTCGTTATTTCATGTGTGGACTTTTTGCCACTAACTGGCCCGGTTTGTGCCAAGAGTAACTAGTAACACATTTCAGTCTTAAAAAGAGAAAATACTGTTATATGTTATCTTTCATATATATATTATATATATTTTATATTTATATATAAAGTCTTTAAAACCTCTGGGCTGCAGCTCTGCTCCAGGATGTGAACACAAAGAAAAAGACGTTAAATATTAAATCTGATATGGATGAAACAATAAAGATTAAATCTGGATGAATAAAAGTTAATGTTTGACTTTTATCTCCATGGATTTATTCCAGAGGTTAAAGCTCGGCGCTGTGTGGATCATATTTCTTTTGGTTGAAGATTCAGAGTTGAGACTTTCTGTGAATCAGCGACTCCTGAAATCTTCTGCTGTGATTTTCATGTTTGTTCTAAAGACATTTAATCTGAAGCTAACGTAGCTAACAGGTTTCATCATGTTTGTTCTAAAGGTATTTAATCTGAAGCTAACGTAGCTAACAGGTTTCATGTTTGTTCTAAAGGTATTTAATCTGAAGCTAACGTAACTAACAGGTTTCATGTTTGTTCTAAAGGTATTTAATCTGAAGCTAACGTAGCTAACAGGTTTCATCATGTTTGTTCTAAAGGTATTTAATCTGAAGCTAACGTAGCTAACAGGTTTCATGTTTGTTCTAAAGGTATTTAATCTGAAGCTAACGTAGCTAACAGGTTTCATCGTGTTTGTTCTAAAGGTATTTAATCTGAAGCTAACGTAGCTAACAGGTTTCATCGTGTTTGTTCTAAAGGTATTTAATCTGAAGCTAACGTAACTAAAAGGAAGAATCGCATCAACATGAACATCAGAGATCAGATCAGATTATTGTTCTCTGATAGATGTGATGATCTTCCAGCTGTTCTCTCTGTGTTTCCTCTACAATGATGTGTTGTTGTGTTTGTGTGAAGGTGTTTCTCTGCTATGGATCAGAGTGAGGACAGAGAGGAGGGAGTCCCTCCCTCTAAAAGCTCTCTGTGTGGGGAACATGACAGCCAGACCAAAGCTCAGAGGTGAGATGAGGATCTCTACCTGTCCATCACTGTTCTCCACTCACATCACTCCACCATCATTATTCACACTCAAAGCTCTGTGTGTTGTGTTGAAGGACAAACCAGCAGCACAGACCTGGACCTGGACCTGTACCTGAACCTGGACCTGGACCTGGACCTGAACCCAGCTGTGTGTCCATGAAGAGCGACCGGTCCATGGGGAACCCTATAAATTTTAAATCTGGACAACCAGCTGATGGAAGGTAAGAATGTAAAGACTGAACAGACTTTCCTCCAGCTGATCGGATGTAAGCTGTAACTGACAGTAAATGTTATGCTAGAAATGAACTGGTTTATATGACGTGTTGTTCGACCTCGTCAGTGAAAAGCCGGCCGTCATAGAGAGGGAGGAGACGTGATCATCATTTAAATATGGAGATAACACATCACATGCTCACACAGTCTCTCCTGGAACACATTCATGCTGTTTCACTCAGTTGTTCATATGAAAAGTGACATGATTTATTTATTTATACATTACAGACATAAAAACATGTTGAAGTGAAAACACTTATTTCCAACATGTTAAAAGACAAAACACAAGACAAACAACATGAAACTGAATCAGCACAAATTAAATCAAATAATAAACACAAAGTAAAACTGTCATTATAAAGCTGTTCCATAAATAAGTCCTGACCTGACTTCTATAAGCTCCTCTCATGTTTAACAGCTGGATGTGTAACAGGAAGCTGTTCCACAACACAGCACCAGCTTAAAAAGGGAACTTGTGCCTCCATTATTCACTGGAGGGACTTTATATGAACACACTGGCCCTGGTGTTACAGCCATGCTCAGGATGTTTCATTATCTGTCAAGTATTGAGGATCAAAGCCGTTGATAATGTTGAACATATGATGCAGCTTCTGCTGTTCTACTCTGAGCTGTACTGGCAGCAGTCCTACACTTCTGAATCCATCACAACCAACATGAGTTAAAGAGGAAACATTTCATTAATACTGAATCGTATTATTTTATACCAGCTGCAGTTTGATCCTGAATTTAGATGTTAAACCACTGAACCAATCAGAACATCAGAATCAAACTGATGCTGTACCAATGAGGACATGAGAAGTTTCTACAGAAAAGTCAAAAACCTTCATTTGTGAAACAGGAAGTGACGTTTTACCTCAGACATGACACCTGCCTACTTTCTCACTTACACACACCTCAATGTCATGTTCATACTGGGAGCTGCCCAGTTCAACCAGTCTGATACAAGCAGACACTGAGCAGCGCCACTACAGCAGCTGCAGGTTGTAGCTGCCTTGCTCCAGGGCACTTCAGCAGTGTACAGTGAGGGAGGGAGAGCTGTATGGAGGTTTGTTCAGAGCTGTTGGGACTAAACCAAACTGACTGATGAAGCCAAACACTGAGCTGAAAGCTACAAACAGACTGAGCTGTTGATTCTCAGTGGGATCAGCAGGACTAGTAAAGCTTTACCACTACAGGGAGTCATCTGATTCTCTGTTCACATCCAAATATCACTTGATGGACCTTTAGCTTGTGTTTGTCTCTGTGTGGACAGACATAATGTGAGCTCATTCTTCATGATTCCTCCACAGAGTGGACCAGGAGAGCTCAGAGGTTCCCAGTGGTCAGTCTGCCCAGCAGCATCAAACACACCTGGACTCCATATTTATGGTCTGTACATGTACAACAACTACTTTTACATCTATTGTGTTCACAATCATCTCCATGCACTTTGTAGACCAGTGGATTGTCAGTGTGTCCAACATGGATCTGATGTTTGCTTCATGATGTTAGTTTGATTGTGTCATTCATATATTATTCTGTTCCAGCTGCTGGAGGAGAACATCGTCACTTTTGTGAAGAATGAGCTGAAGAAGATGCAGAAGCTTCTGAGTCCAGATGACCCAGAATGCTTAGAGAGTCAGAGGGAGGATGAGGAGGTGTTGGACGGTGAGGAGGAAGAGCAGAGGAGGAGCAGCAGAGAGGCATTTCTGAAGATCACACTGCACTTCCTGAGGAGAATGAAGCAGGAGGAGCTGGCTGAGCATCTGCAGAGCAGTAAGAGGATTTTAAGAGATTTAACATGATGGATAAATGAGACATTTACTGATGTCTCAAGAAATGGAGGAAAATATGTTTATATTCTGTTTGTTCATTCAGGAACTCGTGCTGCAAAGTGTGGACGTAAACTCAAGTCTAACCTGCAGAAGAAGTTCCAGTGTGTGTTTGAGGGGATCGCTAAAGCAGGAAACCCAACCCTTCTGAATCAGATCTACACACCGCTCTACATCACAGAGGGAGGGACTGCAGAGGTCAATGATGAACATGAGGTCAGACAGATTGAAACAGCATCCAGGAAACCAGACAGACCAGAAACAACAATCAGACAAGAAGACATCTTTAAAGCCTCACCTGGAAGAGATGAACCAATCAGAACAGTGATGACAAAGGGAGTGGCTGGCATTGGGAAAACAGTCTTAACACAGAAGTTCACTCTGGACTGGGCTGAAGACAAAGCCAACCAGGACATACACTTCACATTTCCATTCACTTTCAGAGAGCTGAATGTGCTGAAAGAGAAAAAGTACAGCTTGGTGGAACTTGTTCATCACTTCTTTACTGAAACCAAAGAAGCAGGAATCTGCAGGTTTGAAGAGTTCCAGGTTGTGTTCATCTTTGACGGTCTGGATGAGTATCGACTTCCTCTGGACTTCCACAACACTGAGATCCTGACTGATGTTACAGAGTCCACCTCAGTGGATGTGCTGCTGACAAACCTCATCAGGGGGAAACTGCTTCCCTCTGCTCGCCTCTGGATAACCACACGACCTGCAGCGGCCAATCAGATCCCTCCTGAGTGTGTCGGCATGGTGACAGAGGTCAGAGGGTTCACTGACCCACAGAAGGAGGAGTACTTCAGGAAGAGATACAGAGATGAGAAGCAGGCCAGCACCATCATCTCCCACATCAAGACATCACGAAGCCTCCACATCATGTGCCACATCCCAGTCTTCTGCTGGATCACTGCTACAGTTCTGGAGGATGTGTTGAAAAGCAGAGAGGGAGGAGAGCTGCCCAAGACCCTGACTGAGATGTACATCCACTTCCTGGTGCTTCAGTCCAAACTGAAGAAGGTCAAGTATGATGGAGGAGCTCAGACAGATCCACACTGGAGTCCAGAGAGCAGGAAGATGATTGAGTCTCTGGGAAAACTTGCTTTTGAGCAACTTCAGAAAGGCAACCTGATCTTCTATGAATCAGACCTGACAGAGTGTGGCTTTGATATCAAAGCAGCCTCAGTGTACTCAGGAGTGTTCACACAGGTCTTTAAAGAGGAGAGAGGGGTGTACCAGGACAAGGTGTTCTGCTTCGTCCATCTGAGTGTTCAGGAGTTTCTGGCTGCTCTTCATGTCCATCTGACATTCATCAAGTCTGGAGTCAATCTGCTGGAAGAAGAACAAACAACATCCGGGTGGTTTAAAGTGTTTAAGGACAAACCTGAACCAACACGTTTCTACCAGAGTGCTGTGGACGAGGCCTTAAAGAGTCCAAATGGACAATTGGACTTGTTCCTCCGCTTCCTCCTGGGTCTTTCACTGCAGACCAATCAGACTCTCCTACGAGGTCTGCTGAGACAGACAGGAAGTAGCTCACAGACCAATCAGAAAACAGTTCAGTACATCAAGAAGAAGATCAGTGAGAATGTGTCTGCAGAGAGAAGCATCAATCTGTTCCACTGTCTGAATGAACTGAATGATCGTTCTCTAGTGAAGCAGATCCAACAGTCCCTGAGATCAGGAAGTCTCTCCACAGATAAACTGTCTCCTGCTCAGTGGTCAGCTCTGGTCTTCATCTTACTGTCATCAGAAAAAGATCTGGATGTGTTTGACCTGAAGAAATACTCTGCTTCAGAGGAGGCTCTTCTGAGGCTGCTGCCAGTGGTCAAAGCTTCCAACAAAGCTCTGTAAGTACAGAGAGTTATTGATTGATTGATTGATGAGATATTTCCAGAGGTGAGAAAAACAAATGATTGATTAAATATTTTTCTGAATGTATTCTCCAGGTTAAGTGACTGTCACCTCTCAGAGAGAAGCTGTGCAGCTCTGTCCTCAGTTCTCAGCTCCCAGTCCTCTAGTCTGAGAGATCTGGACCTGAGTAACAACAACCTGCAGGATTCAGGAGTGAAGCATCTTTCTGCTGGACTGGAGAGTCCACACTGTGGACTTGAAACTCTCAGGTCAGATCATGTTATACTTTGTCTTTCAAGTATTTTTCTCAAGTATTAGGTTCAGTTTTTCTAATGTCAGGATTTCAGATTCACAGAAGTTTTTCACCAGGTCTTTATTTTCACAGGAAATAAAATGTTAGGATTTTCCAGTTTATCTTTCCTTGATGCAGCTTTATAAACTAAAGAAACTGATCTTTACTTTTATATCATGTGATTGAGATATTTACGTCTGTTTATCACAGATTCTGATGTATTTAACTTCTCTCTCCAGGTTGAGTGTCTGTAACCTCTCAGAGAGAAGCTGTGCAGCTCTGTCCTCAGTTCTCAGCTCCCAGTCCTCTAGTCTGAGAGATCTGGACCTGAGGAACAACAACCTGCAGGATTCAGGAGTGAAGCATCTTTCTGCTGGACTGGAGAGTCCACACTGTGGACTTGAAACTCTCAGGTCAGATCATGTTATACTTTGTCTTTCAAGTATTTTTCTCAAGTATTAGGTTCAGCTTTTCTAATGTCAGGATTTCAGATTCACAGAAGTTTTTCACCAGGTCTTTATTTTCACAGGAAATAAAATGTTAGGATTTTCCAGTTTATCTTTCCTTGATACAGCTTTATAAACTAAAGAAACTGATCTTTACTTTTATATCATGTGATTGAGATATTTACGTCTGTTTATCACAGATTCTGATGTATTTAACTTGTATCTCCAGGTTGAGCGACTGTAACCTCTCAGAGAGAAGCTGTGCAGCTCTGTCCTCAGTTCTCAGCTCCCAGTCCTCTAGTCTGAGAGATCTGGACCTGAGGAACAACAACCTGCAGGATTCAGGAGTGAAGCATCTTTCTGCTGGACTGGAGAGTCCACACTGTGGACTTGAAACTCTCAGGTCAGATCATGTTATACTTTGTCTTTCAAGTATTTTTCTCAAGTATTAGGTTCAGCTTTTCTAATGTCAGGATTTCAGATTCACAGAAGTTTTTCACCAGGTCTTTATTTTCACAGGAAATAAAATGTTAGGATTTTCCAGTTTATCTTTCCTTGATACAGCTTTATAAACTAAAGAAACTGATCTTTACTTTTATATCATGTGATTGAGATATTTACGTCTGTTTATTACAGATTCTGATGTATTTAACTTGTATCTCCAGGTTGAGCGACTGTAACCTCTCAGAGAGAAGCTGTGCAGCTCTGTCCTCAGTTCTCAGCTCCCAGTCCTCTAGTCTGAGAGATCTGGACCTGAGGAACAACAACCTGCAGGATTCAGGAGTGAAGCAGCTTTCTGCTGGACTGGAGAGTCCACACTGTACACTGAAGACTCTCAGGTTAGGATTCATCAACCTGTTCAACTGATCATTTAAACTGTGATTTATATGAGGAGATAAACACCTGGACATTTTCTTTACTCAGATTATCTTCAGCATGTGTTTAGACCCTGTGAATAACTTTCTATTAATATATATTTATTAGTTTTGTTGTGTCTCTGCTGTTGGAACCTGAAATACCAGAGAGGAGTTTAACTGTGTAACTGGCCCAAAGTAAAACACACTGACAGTTATTCAGTGAACAGTTTTGGTAACAGTTGTAGTTTATTTTAATCTCAGAGCAGTATCTGTGCTGGGATGATAGTGGTTGTTACTCACCATGGTGATATGACACTTCACCTCAGCTGTTATCTGGTTAACCACCATTTAATTCTTCTTTAGTTTCAAACAACCTTAAAACTGTATGATCACTGAAACTGAATGAAGGAGTCAGAAATGTTTGCTTTCTGTTATCTTTTACTGTTATTTCCACAGTGTTCAGTCCTTATTTGTAACATTAGTTGTGATTCCTGTTCTGTATTCAACTGTGAGCACCTGAGACGGAGTCATTTAGCTCTGTGACGTGTTGGAGGTTTGATGTTCATACAAGCTGTAGTCAGAGTCTGTCACCTGCAGCTCTTCATCCGATCAGCTCCCTGTGGCTGCTTTTTATTGAGTATTATTTTATTAACATCTATTTTAGCAGTGAAGAGTTAGCAGTCGCTAACATCATATTGACTAAGGTTACAGGAAGCTGGAAGTACTTCACAGTAAAAGCTTTACAGTGGAAAGTATGAAGTTTAACTGTAAAGATGACAGAAACACATTGGTGATGACAGTAATAAACACAGGAGCTTCCAGTCCTGCAGTGATCTCAGATCATGTGACATGTGTGTTGTTTTGTGTGTGTTCAGTGTGTCAGGATGTCTGATCACAGAGGAAGGCTGTGCTTCTCTGGCCTCAGCTCTGAGGTCCAACCCCTCCCATCTGAGAGAGCTGGACCTGAGATACAATCATCCAGGAGATTCAGGAGAGAAGATCCTGTCTGCTGGACTGAAGGATCCACACTGGAGACTGGACACTCTCAGGTATGGACAGACAGGTGGACACTCTCAGGTATGGACAGACAGGTGGACACTCTCAGGTATGGACAGACAGGTGGACACTCTCAGGTATGGACAGATGGATGCTCTCAGGTATGGACAGACAGAACAACACTCTCAGGTATGGACAGATGGACACTCTCAGGTATGGACAGACAGATGGACACTCTCAGGTATGGACAGATGGATGCTCTCAGGTATGGACAGACAGAACAACACTCTCAGGTATGGACAGATGGACACTCTCAGGTATGGACAGACAGGTGGACACTCTCAGGTATGGAGAGACCGATGGACACACTCAGGTAAGGACAGACAGATAGACACTCTCAGGTATGGACAGACAGATGGACACTTTCAGGTATGGACAGACAGATGGACACTCTCAGGTATGGACAGACAGATGGACACTCAGGTATGGACAGACAGGTGGACACTCTCAGGTAGGGACAGACAAGTGGACACTCTCAGGTATGGACGGACAGGTGGACACTCTCAGGTACGGACAGACAGATGGACATTCTCAGGTATGGACACTCTCAGGTAGGGACAGACAAGTGGACACTCAGGTATGGACAGACAGGTGGACACTCAGGTACGGACAGACAGGTGGACACTCAGGTACGGACAGACAGGTGGACACTCAGGTACGGACAGACAGGTGGACACTCTCAGGTATGGACAGACAGGTGGACACTCTCAGGTACGGACAGACAGATGGACATTCTCAGGTATGGACACTCTCAGGTAGGGACAGACAAGTGGACACTCAGGTATGGACAGATAGGTGGACACTCTCAGGTACGGACAGACAGGTGGACACTCAGGTACGGACAGACAGGTGGACACTCTCAGGTATGGACAGACAGGTGGACACTCTCAGGTACGGACAGACAGATGGACACTCTCAGGTATGGACAGACAGGTGGACACTCTCAGGTATGGACAAACAGGTGGACAGACAGGTGGACAGACAGATGTTTGACTCTCTGTCCTCCTTTCAGGCTGCAGCCTGCTGGAGAACGATGGTTGACACCAGGTCCTTGGAGATGTAAGTGTGTTTTCATTCATCAAACTATGACATCACTCATTCACATCCTGCTGAGGATGAAGATGATGTCATCATCAATAACTGCAGCTGTATTGTGTCTCGTTCTCTCCATCAGATGCCTGTGAACTGGAACTGGATCCAAACACAATGAACAGAAAACTCAAACTGTCTGGTAACAACAGGAAGGTGACAGGTGTGAAGGAGGATCAGTCATATCCTGATCATCCAGACAGATTTGACTACTGGCCTCAGCTGCTGTGTAGAAATGATCTGACTGGTCGCTGTTACTGGGAGGTCGAGTGGAGAGGAAGAGTTTATATATCAGTGAGTTACAGAAGAATCAGCAGGAAAGGAGACAGTGATGACTGTAGGTTTGGATGGAACGATCAGTCCTGGAGTCTGATGTGCTCTGATGGTCGTTACTCTGTCCTTCACAATAAGAGACAAACATCCATCTCCTCCTCCTCTGTCTCTGACAGAGTAGCAGTGTATGTGGACTGTCCTGCTGGCACTCTGTCCTTCTACAGAGTCTCCTCTGACACACTGATCCACCTCCACACCTTCAACACCACATTCACTCAACCTCTGTGTGCTGGGTTTACTGTCGGCTCTGGTTCCTCAGTGTCTCTTTGTGGTCTGTAGGACAGACAGTCTGCAGACAGACGGTTCAGTGTCTCTGTGTGGTCTGTAGGACAGACAGTCTGCAGACAGACGGTTCAGTGTCTCTGTGTGGTCTGTAGGACAGACAGTCTGCAGACAGACGGTTCAGTGTCTCTGTGAACAGTTTCATGTTTTATTTCATCTTTGTGTTAATAGTTAATAATTATTAAATTATTGTCCAGCCTGCTGTTTCACATCCTTCAAGCCCGGAGACCACTGTACACTATGTTTGAGCACGCCAAATTACCCGCAGCACGCCCAAGCCGACTTGCTTACCAGGCGAGGCCGATACATGCCTGACCCCGGCCAAATGTTGAACTCTGTCTTTCGCCCCTCTCCTTGTCAGATGTGCAATATTGCTGAAGTGGAAGGATGCTGCCACAACCCCTCCCACGCTCAGTGGCTGAGAGATATTATGTCCTGTCTTAATCTTGAAAAAATACACAACTCCATCCATAACTCTGAAGAAAGATTTCAGAGGGTGTGGGGCCTTTTTTGAAACACTTCAATAATCTACAGCCTCCACCTTCCAGCACGCTGTACGTTACGCACGTGACAGACTATCAATGTTTACACTCCACACACTGCCATCTCCCTCCCACTTCACGCCCTGCAGGACCTTCTCAGAGTACCTCCTCCTGCCACAACTCCCCCTACAGGCCCTATCTGTCATTGCCACCATCACCATATCAGCCTATCATCCCTTCTCCAGAAACCGGCACACCCTACTGTCCACCTCCAGAACCCAACCCCCCCCCCCCCACACCTTTGAGCTCTAGTGCTGCCATTTTTGCCCCCCCTCACCTCCCCTTCCTCTGTGACCCTTCCCATACTCTCCCTCTGGTCACATCGCTCTCCAACTCCCTCATTACATCATCACAACAAACAACACGTGAATCTGTCCAACCTCCGTTCACTTCCCCAGTGCTCACAACCAGTCACACAGCAACGTCACCTGAAAGTGGCTCTGCTTACCACTCGCTCACTCAACAATAAAAGCCTTATTCTCAATGAGTTTATAACGGACAGTAAACTGGATTTCCTCTCTGCCTCACTGAAACCCGGCACAAACCCTTGGACTATTTCTCACTAAACCAGACCACACCCCCACGGCTTCACATACATTGAAAAAGCTCACTCTGGGGGGGGGGGCGGGGGGTGTTGCTGCTGTTTATAGAAAGGACATTATAATAACTTCCATCTTCATCCCCGCCTCTCACTCATTATTGCCTTTAAACTCTCTGGTCCCTCTCCTTTAGTCATTGCTGTCATTTATTGTCCCCCCCCCCCAAGCCAAACTCCTCCTTTCTCTCCGACTTCTCTGATTTTCTGACCCAGCTATGTGCCATCTCACCTTCTGCTTTCCTCCTGGGCGATTTATCGACAACTCCAACTGCAAACCTGCCACTGAGTTCCTGGATCTGCTGCAATGCCTCAATTTCAACAGTTTGTATTGTGAAGGTATTTATTTACATACACACACACAGTAACACACACACACACACACACATACACACACACAGTAACACACACAATAACACACACATACACACAATAACACACACATACACACACACACACACACACACACACACAATAACACACACATACACACACACATACACACACACACACACACACACAGTAACACACACACAGTAACACACACATACACACACACACAGTAACACAGTAACACACACACACACACACAGTAACACACACAGTAACACACACATACACATACGCACACACACACATAGTAACACACACACACACACACATACACTAACGCACGCACACACACACAGTAACACACACACACAGTAACGCACACACACAGTAACACACACACACACATACACTAACGCACGCACACACACACAGTAACACACACACACTAGGTTTGTCCACTCATGAATATTAATTGTCTGATAACAGCTGACTGTTCTGAGTCTGTTCATCAGTAACTTCACACACATGTAATCTATTACAGTTACTGATGGTTACAAAGGAGGTCATTCATTTAGGGGGGGGGTTAATGAGGGGGGGGTTAATGGGGTGGGGGGGGTTAATGGGGACAGCTGTAAACACTGGTTAGAAGATTAGAAAGGGCATCAACTGTATTAAGTTACATTACTTTGATGAAGTCATTACTATAGTTACATTACTCATTACATTTTAAAGTAATAGAGTAAATAGTAATCTATTACATTTTAAACAGAGTGTGACGGCCCGCCCCTCCGTCTGCTCTCTGGCTGTGTGGCTTCCCAGGGTTCCCAGCAGGATCTTGGGTTTGTTGAACAGGTGCCAGGAAAGATACCGAGGCTCATCGGACTCATCTGTGTGTGAGTCTGTGTGACCGTTCCTCTCATCTGTGACTCAGAGACTCTGTGATGGTCGGAGGGATGGGGGGTGGTGGTCCCTGCACCTGTGTCTGTGTCTGGTCTCAGGTTTGGTGGTTGGAGATGTTGGGATGGGTGCCGGTGGATGGGTGGACATAATTCTGGGGAACGGTCTTGCTGGGGTTCGGGTGTGGGCCGATGGTCCTCCTCCAGCCCGAGTCAGGGTCAGTCAGACAGCGTATCAGAGGTTACCTTCGTGTGTCCGGCTTGTGCTGTGACGCGTGCCGTGACCAGTGCACCTGAGTCTTACTACCAAGAAGTCAGAGTTGGAAGCCAGAGTTTGTGTGACTTTGCCTGATCAGTGTAAGTCTGAGTTGGTTGCAGCAGGAAGTGACGCCAGCTTGAAAGAACTGTTTGACAAAGTGCTTCCGCTTGGTGAGATACTCGCTTCTGCTCACGGCTCTTTTCTTCAGCTTCATGGAGAAGCTCTTGTTGGGGAACCAGTGTTTCAGTTCGTAGTGCCGAGTAGGTTTCGGGACTTGGTGTTGCAGACTTGTCATGATAATGTAGCGCGGCGTCTGGAGGTAAAGAAGACATGACCAGGTGTTGTGGAACTGTTTTTGGCCCCGCCTGAAGCGTGATATCTCAGCATACATCACAACGTGTTGCACATGTCAGTTAACCGGCAAGCCAGACCAGTCGATCAGACCAAGTAGCCGTTTGATTATTGACTGTGTCGGGCCGTCTCCTCGTTCAATGCTGGGTCGTAGTTAATTGCTGACTGTCGTGTGCCGGGTAACCAGATATCCAGCGGCGTATCCACTCTGAACTATAACTACTGAGTCAGTGGTAAAAGCTTTCACACAGTTCATTTCTGTGTTTGGGATACCACAAATTAATTTCACGTCCCGTGTGTTTGCTGAAATCCTCTAGCAGCTTCACATTCAGCACAATAATGCTTCGGCTTATCAAACGCTATCACAAGGTTCCTGGAACGTTTTCATCAGACGCTGAAGTCTTTACTCTTATTGTACTGAGCTGGAGTGTGACTGGGAGGAGGGGCTGGTGGTTCAGGAGAGCACAGGTTTTTATGGGGTCCCTTGGCTGTGCTGCCAGATAGCTGGGAGTCCTCCTCAAAATTAGCTTGATTGTGTTAATGGGTTGAAGCATAGATTGGTTTGGGCAGTGGGAAGGAGAAGTTAGTAAAATCACAGCACAGAATGAAAACTCTGTGACAGGCGTGGAGAGGCTGAGCAGGTTCAGGCTGGTGATCAGGTTTTGGTTCTACAACCTGTTGTGACTTCTCCCTTTGAGGCCCGTACACCGTGATACGGCAGAATTACATCACTGCCACTCCAAACTCTAGGGAAGCCACTAGACTGTCATGTGAATTTGTTGAAGCCTTTTTAAGGACAGTGGGGAAAGGGGAAGATGGGAGTGTTATGGTTAATGCTTCTGCTTGTACATCTTCAGTTGCTCTGAGCTCCTCTCCAGCGGTCGGCGTGGAGGAGAGAGCGACTCCTGATGTGGTTTTGGGCGATTAAAAAATTCAGTCACTAAAAAATTTGGATTACATGTTGGCAAATGTGGATGATAAAAAATGTGCTGAGTTGATTGCACTTATTAAAAGCTACCCTGTCCTGTTTTCAGATGTTATATATTATATATATTGAGCATGATGTGGATGTTGGTGATGCAGCAGAGTTGCAGAGTTGGGCATCACCATGTCTGTTGGTCAATAAGCCGGACACAACTTTTAGACCATGTATTGACTTTCGTAAAGTTAATAACATCACAAAGCTAGATGTGTTTCCTCTTGACTGTATAGATCAGATTTACCTTCAAGTTAAAATGATTCAATGATAAATACATTTTGATTTCATGTGTGGACTCTCTTTTTGCCACTAACTGACTAACTAATAATCTATTACATTTTAAACAGAGTAACTAGTAATCAGTAATCTATAACATTTCCACAGAAACATGCTGAGTTCATTTAACATGTGAGGAGACTTCAATTTCACAATAAGATGTAACTACCAAACTAAAGTTCCTGGTTTCCTGTCAGGGTTGTATCTTTCTCTCTGTATATGTTATCTTTGATATATATATTATATATTATATACAAAGTCTTTAAAACCTCTGGGCTGCAGCTCTGCTCCAGGATGTGAACACAAAGAAAAAGACGTTAAATATTAAAACTGATATGGATGAAACAATAAAGGTTGGATCTGTTTGAATAAAAGTTAATGTTTGACTTTAGCTCCATGTATTTATTCCAAAGGTTAAAGCTCTGCGCTGTGCGGATCGTATTTCTTCTGGTTGGAGATTCATAGTTGAGACTTTCTGTGAATCAGCGACTCCTGAAATCTTCTGCTGTGAGTTTTATGTTTGTTCTAAAGGTATTTAATCTGAAGCTAACGTAGCTAACAGATTTCATGTTTGTTCTAAAGGTATTTAATCTGAAGCTAACGTAGCTAACAGATTTCCTGTTTGTTCTAAAGGTATTTAATCTGAAGCTAACGTAACATTGGGACCCGTAATACTAACGTCTATTAGCATACAATTGACATCACTGTTAGCCATAGTACAATTCATATTCAGGATTTGAACAAATGTTGGGTTGAAACCCAGGGGGCTAATCACTAAACTAACATGCTAATACGAAGCTAACATGCTAATATACACACTTACACACTTTGTGAGGAAAAGGTCCCCACACTGCAGTACCGTGTGTAAGGAAAACCAACCTTGTGGGGACCGGGCCTATAAGGAGGCTGTTTGCTATTGATTACAATGTTCGTTACCATGGAAACCAGGAGTCGGTCCCAACGGGAAAAATCATAACAATATGTCAGGTTTCGGTCCCCACCAGGATAGAAAAGCTCACACACACTCACACACACACACAGTGCCACACACACACCTGTATTTAGTACTGTGTCATGTGATCATGTACTGACAGTTAGACATAAAATGAACTCAGACATGAACCTAACCTCGTTCAGTCACCTTTGAACTGGTTTATGATTTAATATCCAGTATCATGCTGCTAGTGAAGTCCATTAATAAACCTTTATTTCAGGTTAATGATGAACAGGTAATAAACAGTCTGAAACCTTTATAACTGTATCACACACATACTGATGAAAACATCTTTTCATTATAATATTCAGTGTTTGAACCAAAGTAAGAGCTGCAGCAATATGAACCAAAGTTTACCTTTCATTCACTGTCTTTATATTACATCAATATTAAATAAATGTCACATTATTAAGCTATAAAGTTCATCAGTGAGGACAGAGAGGAGTTAAGTAGTAATCTGTAATCTCATGCTGACTGAAAACAGAGTTACTGTCCATAACAGAGAGAGAGAGTGTGTGTGAGAAACATCTGCTGTCAGACCTCTTTGTCACATTGAGCCAGTTTGTGACAGTAAGGTCTATAAACACATGACATTTAGGGTCACACAGCAGCATCCATAGCTGTCTCTGTGAGCTGATGCTGATGTGACTCTAGCAACATCTGTCCAGGTAACATGACGAGCTGTTGCTGCTCTGACTGGATATAGTAGACTTGGAAGAAGAGGAACATTTAAAATGATGAAGAGCTTTTCAAAGTCTGTTTAATAGAAGTGAAAAGTGATCTGATCCCCAAAGAAACAGCAACAGGAAGTGTTTCCCTCTAGTCTTCAAACCATCCAAAAGCTTCCTGCAGAAACATTTTCATTGTCTTCTCCTAAACCTCTGTAATATATAAAGCTTTATGTTTGTTCAGTAGTGTTCAGGACTCCTACGACGGCTCTGAAGAAATCATGAGGCTCATTGTGAGCTTTGTGAAAGTGATTTGTTGGACACTGCAGCTCAAAGTGCCAACAGCATGAAAGTGTCAGATGAGTGTATTTAGTATTGAAGTGACTGAGCTGCTCTCCTCCAGTCAGAGCTGTGTGTGTTTGTCATGTGACTGAGAGGAATGAAGAGAAATGATGTGTTGTTGTGTTTGTGTGAAGGTGTTTCTCTGCTATGGATCAGAGTGAGGACAGAGAGGAGGGAGTCCCTCCCTCTAAAAGCTCTCTGTGTGGGGAACATGACAGCCAGACCAAAGCTCAGAGGTGAGATGAGGATCTCTAACTGTCCATCACTGTTCTCCACTCACATCACTCCACCATCATTATTCACACTCAAAGCTCTGTGTGTGTTGTGTTGAAGGACAAAGAAGCAGCTCAGACCTGAACCTGAACCTGAACCTGGACCTGAACCTGGACCTGGACCTGAACCCAGCTGTGTGTCCATGAAGAGTGATCGGTCCATGGGGTACCCTATACATTTTAAATCTGGACAACCAGCTGATGGAAGGTAAGAATGTAAAGCTGTAAAGACTGAACAGACTTTCCTCCAGCTGATCAGATGTAAACTGTAACTGACAGTAAACGTTATGCTAGAAATGAACACACCACAGCACCAGCTTTAAAAAAGGAACTTGTGCCTCCATTATTCACTGGAGGGACTTTATATGAACACACTGGCCCTGGTGTTACAGCCATGCTGAGGATGTTTCATTATCTGCCAAGTATTGAGGATCAAAGCCGTTGATAATGTTGAACATATGATGCAGCTTCTGTTGTTCTACTCTGAGCTGTACTGGCAGCAGTCCTACACTTCTGAATCCATCACAACCAACATGAGTTAAAGAGGAAACATTTCATTAATACTGAATCATATTATTTTATACCAGCTGCAGTTTGATCCTGAATTTAGATGTTAAACCACTGAACCAATCAGAACATCAGAATCAAACTGATGCTGTACCAATGAGGACATGAGAAGTTTCTACAGAAAAGTCAAAAACCTTCATTTGTGAAACAGGAAGTGACGTTTTACCTCAGACATGACACCTGCCTACTTTCTCACTTACACACACCTCAATGTCATGTTCATACTGGGAGCTGCCCAGTTCAACCAGTCTGATACAAGCAGACACTGAGCAGCTCCACTGCAGCAGCTGCAGGTTGTAGCTGCCTTGCTCCAGGGCACTTCAGCAGTGTACAGTGAGGGAGGGAGAGCTGTATGGAGGTTTGTTCAGAGCTGTTGGGACTAAACCAAACTGATGAAGCCAAACACTGAGCTGAAAGCTACAAACAGACTGAGCTGTTGATTCTCAGTGGGATCAGCAGGACTAGTAAAGCTTCACCACTACAGGGAGTCATCTGATTCTCTGTTCACATCCAAATATCACTTGATGGACCTTTAGCTTGTGTTTGTCTCTGTGTGGACAGACATAATGTGAGCTCATTCTTCATGATTCCTCCACAGAGTGGACCAGGAGAGCTCAGAGGTTCCCAGTGGTCAGTCTGCCCAGCAGCATCAAACACACTTGGACTCCATATTTATGGTCTGTACATGTACAACAACTACTTTTACATCTATTGTGTTCACAATCATCTCCATGCTGCACTTTGTAGACCAGTGGATTGTCAGTGTGTCCAACATGGATCTGATGTTTGCTTCATGATGTTAGTTTGATTGTGTCATTCATATATTATTCTGTTCCAGCTGCTGGAGAACAACATTGTCACTTTTGTGAAGAACGAGCTGAAGAAGATGCAGAAGGTTCTGAGTCCAGATTACCCAGAATGCTTAGAGAGTCAGAGGGAGGATGAGGAGGTGTTGGACGGTGAGGAGGAAGAGCAGAGGAGGAGAAGCAGAGAGGCATTTCTGAAGATCACACTGCACTTCCTGAGGAGAATGAATCAGGAGGAGCTGGCTAAGCGTCTGCAGAGCAGTAAGAGGATTTCTATAAACATTTAACATGATGGATAAATGAGACATTTACTGAAGTCTCAAGAGATGGAGGAAAATATGTTTATATTCTTTTCTGTGTTTGTTCATTCAGGAACTCGTGCTGCAAAGTGTCGACGTAAACTCAAGTCTAACCTGGAGAAGAAGTTCCAGTGTGTGTTTGAGGGGATCGCTAAAGCAGGAAACCCAACCCTTCTGAATCAGATCTACACACCGCTCTACATCACAGAGGGAGGGACTGCAGAGGTCAATGATGAACATGAGATCAGACAGATTGAAACAGCATCCAGGAAACCAGACAGACCAGAAACAACAATCAGACAAGAAGACATCTTTAAAGCCTCACCTGGAAGAGATGAACCAATCAGAACAGTGATGACAAAGGGAGTGGCTGGCATTGGGAAAACAGTCTTAACACAGAAGTTCACTCTGGACTGGGCTGAAGACAAAGCCAATCAGGACATACACTTCACATTTCCATTCACTTTCAGAGAGCTGAATGTGCTGAAAGAGAAAAAGTACAGCTTGGTGGAACTTGTTCATCACTTCTTTACTGAAACCAAAGAAGCAGGAATCTGCAGGTTTGAAGAGTTCCAGGTTGTGTTCATCTTTGACGGTCTGGATGAGTGTCGACTTCCTCTGGACTTCCACAACACTGAGATCCTGACTGATGTTACAGAGTCCACCTCAGTGGATGTGCTGCTGACAAACCTCATCAGGGGGAAACTGCTTCCCTCTGCTCGCCTCTGGATAACCACACGACCTGCAGCAGCCAATCAGATCCCTCCTGAGTGTGTCGGCATGGTGACAGAGGTCAGAGGGTTCACTGACCCACAGAAGGAGGAGTACTTCAGGAAGAGATTCAGAGATGAGGAGCAGGCCAGAACCATCATCTCCCACATCAAGACATCACGAAGCCTCCACATCATGTGCCACATCCCAGTCTTCTGCTGGATCACTGCTACAGTTCTGGAGGATGTGTTGAAAAGCAGAGAGGGAGGAGAGCTGCCCAAGACCCTGACTGAGATGTACATCCACTTCCTGGTGGTTCAGACTAAGCTGAAGAACATCAAGTATGATGGAGGAGCTGAGACAGATCCACACTGGAGTCCAGAGAGCAGGAAGATGATTAAGTCTCTGGGAAAACTGGCTTTTGAGCAGCTACAGAAAGGCAACCTGATCTTCTATGAATCAGACCTGACAGAGTGTGGCATCGATATCAGATCAGCCTCAGTGTACTCAGGAGTGTTCACACAGGTCTTTAAAGAGGAGAGTGGTCTGTACCAGGACAAAGTGTTCTGCTTCATCCATCTGAGCCTTCAGGAGCTTCTGGCTGCTCTTCATGTCCATCTGACATTCATCAAGTCTGGAGTCAATCTGCTGGAAGAAGAACAAACGACATCCTGGTGGTCTAAAGTCTTTAAAGACAAACCTGAACCAACACATCTCTACCAGAGTGCTGTGTACGAGGCCTTGAAGAGTCCAAATGGACACCTGGACTTGTTCCTCCGCTTCCTCCTGGGTCTTTCACTGCAGACCAATCAGACTCTCCTACGAGGTCTGCTGAGACAGACAGGAAGTAGCTCACAGACCAATCAGGAAACAGTCGAGTACATCAAGAAGAAGATCAGTGGGAATCTTTCTGCAGAGAGAAGCATCAATCTGTTCCACTGTCTGAATGAACTGAATGATCGTTCTCTAGTGGAGGAGATCCAACAGTCCCTGAGATCAGGAAGTCTGTCCACAGATAAACTGTCTCCTGCTCAGTGGTCAGCTCTGGTCTTCATCTTACTGTCATCAGAAAAAGATCTGGACGTGTTTGACCTGAAGAAATACTCTGCTTCAGAGGAGGTTCTTCTGAGGCTTCTGCCAGTGGTCAAAGCCTCCAACAAAGCTCTGTAAGTACAGAGAGTTATTGATTTATTGATTGATGAGATATTTGCAGAGGTGAGAAAAATAAATGATTGATTAAATATTTTTCTGAATGTATTCTCCAGACTGACTGACTGTAACCTCTCAGAGAGAAGCTGTGCAGCTCTGTCCTCAGTTCTCAGCTCCCAGTCCTCTAGTCTGAGAGATCTGGACCTGAGTAACAACAACCTGCAGGATTCAGGAGTGGAGCAGCTTTCTGCTGGACTGGAGAGTCCACACTGTGGACTGGAAACTCTCAGGTCAGATCAAGTTATACTTTGTATTTCAAGTATTTTTCTCAAGTATGAGGTTCAGCTTTTCTAATGTCAGGAAGTTTTTCACCAGGTCTTTATTTTCACAGGAAATAAAATGTTAGGATTTTCCAGTTTATCTTTCCTTGATGCAGATTTATAAACAAAAGAAACTGATCTTTACTTTTATATCATGTGATTGAGATATTTACGTCTGTTTATCACAGATACTGATGTATTTAACTTGTCTCTCCAGGCTGAGTGACTGTAACCTCTCAGAGAGAAGCTGTGCAGCTCTGTCCTCAGTTCTCAGCTCCCAGTCCTCTAGTCTGAGAGATCTGGACCTGAGTAACAACAACCTGCAGGATTCAGGAGTGAAGCAGCTTTCTGCTGGGCTGGAGAGTCCACACTGTGGACTGGAGACTCTCAGGTCAGATCAAGTTACACTTTGTCTTTGAAGTATTTTTCTCAAGTATTAGGTTCAGCTTTTCTAATGTCAGGATTTCAGATTCACAGAAGTTTTTCACCAGGTCTTTATTTTCACAGGAAATAAAATGTTAGGATTTTCCAGTTTATCTTTCCTTGATACAGCTTTATAAACTAAAGAAACTGATTTTCACTTTTATATCATGTGATTGAGATATTTACGTCTGTTTATCACAGATACTGATGTATTTAACTTGTCTCTCCAGGTTGAGTGTCTGTAACCTATCAGAGAGAAGCTGTTCAGCTCTGTCCTCAGTTCTCAGCTCCCAGTCCTCTAATCTGAGAGATCTGGACCTGAGTAACAACAACCTGCAGGATTCAGGAGTGAAGCATCTTTCTGCTGGACTGGAGAGTCCACACTGTGGACTGGAAACTCTCAGGTCAGGATTCATCAACCTGTTCAACAGATCATCATTTAAACTGTGATTTATATAAGGAGATAAACACCTGGACATTTTCTCTACTCAGATTATCTTCAGCACGTGTTTAGACCCTGTGAATAACTTTCTATTAATATATATTTATTAGTTTTGTTGTGTCTCTGCTGTTGGAACCTGAAATACCAGAGAGGAGTTTAACTGTGTAACTGGCTCAAAGTAAAACACACAGACAGTTATTCAATGAACAGGTTTTGGTAACAGTTGTAGTTTCTTTTAATCTCAGAACAGTATCTGTGCTGGGATGATAGTGATTGTTACTCACCATGGTGATATGACACTTCACCTCAGCTGTTATCTGGTTAACCACCATTTAATTCTTCTTTGGTTTCAAACAAACTGAAAAACTGGATGATCACTGAAACTGAATTAAGGAGTCAGAAATGTTGGCTTTCTGTTATTTTACTGTTATTTCCACAGTGTTCAGTCCTTATTTGCACATTAGTTGTGATTCCTGTTCTGTATTCAACTGTGAGCATCTGAGACGGAGTCATTTAGCTCTGTGACGTGTTGGAGGTTTGATGTTCATACAAACTGTAGTCAGAGTCTGTCACCTGCAGCTCTTCATCTAATCAGCTCACTGTGCCTGCTTTTTATTGAGTATTATTTTATTTACATCTATTTTTAGCAGTGAAGAGTTAGCAGTTGCTAACATCATGTTGACTAAGGTTACAGGAAGCTGGAAGTTCTTCACAATAAAAGCTTTACAGTGGAATGTGGTATGAAGTTAAACTGTAAAGATGACAGAAACACATTGGTGATGACAGTAATAAACACAGGAGCTTCCAGTCCTGCAGTGATCTCAGATCATGTGACATGTGTGTTGTTTTGTGTCTTCAGTGTGTCAGGATGTCTGATCACAGAGGAAGGCTGTGCTTCTCTGGCCTCAGCTCTGAGGTCCAACCCCTCCCATCTGAGAGAGCTGGACCTGAGATACAATCATCCAGGAGACTCAGGAGAGAAGATCCTGTCTGCTGGACTGAAGAATCCACACTGGAGACTGGACACTCTCAGGTATGCACAGACAGGTAGACACAGACAGGTGGACACTCTCAGGTAGACACGGACAGGTGGACACTCTCAGGTACGGACAGACAGATGTACACTCTCAGATATGGACAGACAGGTAGACACTCTTAGGTACAAACAGACAGGTGGACACTCTCAAGTATGGACAGACAGATGGACACTCTCAGGTATGGACAGGCAGATGGACACTCTCAGGTATGGACAGACAGGCGGACACTCTCAGGTATGGACAGACAGATGGACACTCTCAGGTACGGACAGACAGATGGACACTCTCAGGTATGGACAGATGGACACTCTTAGGTATGGACAGACAGATGGACACTCTTAGGTATGGACAGACAGGTGGACACTCTCAGGTATGGACAGACAGGTGGACACTCTTAGGTATGGACAGACAGGTGGACAGACAGGTGGACAGACAGGTAGACAGACAGGTGGACAGACAGATGTTTGACTCTCTCTCCTCCTTTCAGGCTGCAGCCTGCTGGAGAACGATGGTTGACACCAGGTCCTTGGAGATGTAAGTGTGTTTTCATTCATCAAACTGTGACATCACTCATTCACATCCTGCTGAGGATGAAGATGATGACATCATCAATAACTGCAGCTGTATTGTGTCTCGTTCTCTCCATCAGATGCCTGTGAACTGGAACTGGATCCAAACACAATGCACAGAAAACTCAAACTGTCTGATAACAACAGGAAGGTGACACGTGTGGAAGAGGATCAGTCATATCCTGATCATCCAGACAGATTTGTCTACTGTCTTCAGCTGCTGTGTAGAAATGATCTGACTGGTCGCTGTTACTGGGAGGTCGAGTGGAGAGGAGGAGTTAATATATCAGTGAGTTACAGAAGAATCAACAGGAAAGGGTACAGTTATGACTGCAGGTTTGGAAGGAACGATCAGTCCTGGAGTCTGATCTGCTCTGCTGCTGGTTACTCTGTCTGGCACAATAACAGAGAAACACGCATCTCCTCCTCCTCCTCCTCCTACTCCTCCTCTGTCTCTAACAGAGTAGCAGTGTATGTGGACTGTCCTGCTGGCACTCTGTCCTTCTACAGAGTCTCCTCTGACACACTGATCCACCTCCACACCTTCAACACCACATTCACTGGACCTCTGTGTGCTGGGTTTGGGTTCTACTCATATGGTTCCTCAGTGTCTCTGCAGACAGACGGTTCAGTGTCTCTGTGTGGTCTGTAGGACAGACAGTCTGCAGACAGACGGTTCAGTGTCTCTGTGTGGTCTGTAGGACAGACAGTCTGCAGACAGACGGTTCAGTCTGAACAGGATCACACACACAGCTGATATTTATGATCATTGTTATTTAGTATGCAGAGAATCATTGTAGTGTAATTATAATGTAGTTTGTGTAATGAATCATTTCTAGTCCAGAATGAAGGACTGACAGTAGGAAGAGTCGTCATGTTTTATGTTAATGTCTGAACTACATTAAAGGCTCTGGTCATGTGACATGTTGACCAATCAGAGTCTCTGATTGGTTGTTGAGATGAACTGATGTCACTCTGTGTCTTACAATAAAAACGGTTTCATCTTCAACCAAAACAGTTTCATGTTTTATTTCATCTTTGTGTTAATAGTTAATAATTATTCATTTATTGTCCAGCCTGCTGTTTCACATCCTTCAAGCCCGGAGACCACTGCACACTATGTTTGAGCACGCCTATCATCCCATCTCCAGAAACCGGCACACCCTACTGTCCACCTCCAGAACCCAACCCCCCCCCCCCCCACCTTTGACCACTAGTGCTGCCATTTTTGCCCCCCTCACCTCCCCTTCCTCCGTGACCCTTCCCATACTCTCCCTCTGGTCACATCGCTCTCCAACTCCCTCATTACATCATCCCAACAAACAACTCGTGAATCTGTCCAACCTCCGTTCACTTCCCCAGTGCTCACAACCAGTCACACAGCAACGTCACCTGAAAGTGGCTCTGCTTACCACTCGCTCACTCAACAATAAAAGCCTTATTCTCAATGAGTTTATAACGGACAGTAAACTGGATTTCCTCTCTGCCTCACTGAAACCCGGCACAAACCCTTGGACTATTTCTCACTAAACCAGACCACACCCCCACGGCTTCACATACATTGAAAAAGCTCACTCTGGGGGGGGGGTGTTGCTGCTGTTTATAGAGAGGACATTATAATAACTTCCATCTTCATCCCCGCCACTCACTCATTATTGCCTTTAAACTCTCTGGTCCCTCTCCTTTAGTCATTGCTGTCATTTACCCCCCCCCCCCCCCCAAGCCAAACTCCTCCTTTCTCTTCGACTTCTCTGATTTTCTGACCCAGCTATGTGCCATCTCACCTTCTGCTTTCCTCCTGGGCGATTTATCGACAACTCCAACTGCAAACCTGCCCCTGAGTTCCTGGATCTGCTGCAATGCCTCAATTTCAACAGTTTGTATTGTGAAGGTATTTATTTACACACACAGTAACACACACATACACACACACACAGTAATACACACATACACACACACACACACACACACACAGTAACACACACATACACACACACAGACACACAGTAACACACACACACAGTAACAAACACATACACACACACACAGTAACACACACACAGTAACACAGTAAAACACAGTAACACACACACACACACACACAGAGTAACACACACACAGTGACACACACAGTAACACACACACATACACATACACACAGTAACTCACACACATACACACACACACAGTAACACACACAGTAACACACACAGTAACACACACACAGTTTGTCCTGAAGGTGGCGCCAGAGGAAAACTCTGTTTATTTATTTAGTTATTAACTATTATTAAAGTTCGTTTGTGTGTAATTCATAAATAAATGAGAATAAAAGTTTCTATATTTAAATTATATGTGAAATCATCACAAACTGCATAGAATCTATTACTCATGATTATAGTAAAGATGCTTTTATTTTGAAGTGATTTGTGTTCATTAGATCAACTTTCACTGGACTGAAGTGAACTTTCCTTTATTGAACTCTGAGTTCTGTTAGTGACACAAACATCCTGCAGTTAGTGTTTGTACCAGCAGATGGCGCCACTTCTCCATCCAGCCTCCTCTCTCTCTCTCTCTCTCTCTCTCTCTCTCTCTCTCTCTGCTCATTTCCTGTTTAGTTTACTTCCTCATGTGTGCTCTATGTGAAGCAGCTTCTTTTCTCCTTCTGAAGGTATTTATTATAACTTTATTCAGTTTGTATTGTGAAGGTATTTATTATAACTTTATTCAGTTTGTATTGTGAAGGTATTTATTATAACTTTATTCAGTTTGTATTGTGACAGTTTTCACAGTTTGACTCTTGAATGACTCTTTGTTCATCTTGTTAGTTTAGTTCCAGTAGAAACAGCAGAAATCTGTAGTTCTGAACTCTACTAACAGTCAACAGATCAACAGGAAGTGTTCCTCCATTTTAAAGTGTCTGATAACAGCTGACAGTACTGAGTCAGTGTTCATCAATAACTTCACACATTGTAATCTGTTACAGTTACTGATGATTACAAAGGAGGTAATTCATTTAGATTTGGCTTCTAGAGACTGGAACAGAGGCGGGGGGGTGGGGGGCATAATATGTTAATATATAATAAGCTAATATATAATATGACTGTAGTGCTGTGGATGTAAATCAGTCAGTATGAAGGGCTTCAGGTAACTGGAGGTTCTTCTTCTCAGTGTTTATTCAGAGGTCAGATGAAGTATTATGAGTTTAGAGGATCTTTCTTCACACTGAATGTCACTAATTAGTCTTATTGCTGCTCTGAACCTATTGAGCCTTCTGGAGCTGCAGAGCTGTCATTAATAATTAAAATCATAACAGAGATACAGTTCACATGTGTCCATAAAACACACTTCCTGCTGCTGCATCACAATAAAACAGAAAGTCTATCAGTCTGTCTTTACATATAACGGAGAAGCTCCTCTCTAGTAAATCCTCTATTTTCCTCCTGAATCACAGCAACATGAACATCAGAGATCAGATCAGATTATTGTTCTCAGATAGATGTGATGATCTTCCAGCTGTTCTCTTTGTGTTTCCTCTACAGATGAAGGTAGAACGTCTCTGTGAGCTGATGTGAATCCAGCAGCATCTGTCCAGGTAACATGATGAGCTGCTGCTGCTCTGACTGGATATAGTAGACTTGGAAGAAGAGGAACATTTAAAATGATGAAGAGCTTTTTGAAGTCTGTTTAATAGAAGTGAAAAGTGATCTGATCCCCAAAGAAACAGCAACAAGAAGTGTTTCCCTCTAGTCTTCAAACCATCCAAAAGCTTCCTGCAGAAACATTTTCACTGTCTTCTCCTAAACCTCTGTAATACATAAAGCTTTATGTTTGATTTGACTTTCTGTGTCATATTTAAACTGTTCAGGACTCGTACAACGGCTCTGAACCCGTCACTGAGAGGAATGAAGAGAAATGATGTGTTGTTGTGTTTGTGTGAAGGTGTTTCTCTGCTATGGATCAGTGTGAGGACAGAGAGGAGGGAGTCCCTCCCTCTAAAAGCTCTCTGTGTGGGGAACATGACAGCCAGACCAAAGCTCAGAGGTGAGATGAGGATCTCTAACTGTCCATCACTGTTCTCCACTCACATCACTCCACCATCATTATTCATACTTAAAGCTCTGTGTGTGTTGTGTTGAAGGACAAAGAAGCAGCACAGACCTGAACCTGGACCTGGACCCAGCTGTGTGTCCATGAAGAGCGACTGGTCCATGGGGAAACTTATAAATTTTAAATCTGGACAACCAGCTGATGGAAGGTAAGAATGTAAAGCTGTAAAGACTGAACAGACTTTCCTCCAGCTGATCAGATGTAAACTGTAACTGACAGTAAACGTTATGCTAGAAATGAACTGGTTTATATGACGTGTTGTTCGACCTCGTCAGTGAAAAGCCGGCCGTCATAGAGAGGGAGGAGACGTGATCATCATTTAAATATGGAGATAACACATCACATGCTCACACAGTGATGGTCCAATATTATTCCTAAATATGAGACAAAATATCATCAAACTTCATTATGAAAGATTTTCAGTGTATTTGTTCTTGACGTCTTTGTTCCAAACAGGATTGACTGACTTTAACCCAAATGTATTGAAAGCGTGTTATCTGTGAGCCACTCTCTGACACTTTCTGATTCTTTACTAAGAGTTGTGAGTTTCACTGACATCATTCCCAGATAGCAGAAATGCAGAATGATCACAGCAGCTGTCAGATCATTTATATACATAAGAAATAAAACAGAAGCGTGCAGCACCTCACATGTAATATCCTGAGGTTCTGATAAAACCACTTCAACATCACACACTTCTTCCTGTAAGAAATAAACCATTTTACAGCAGTGTGTCCAAACACCATGCACTTTGTCCCAGCTGGCTCTAGGCCATGACAAACAAGGGAGATGCATAACAAAACATATTTATTTAACACAATAGTAAGGATAACTTAGAAAATACAATAACATGAGGTGTGGAAGTCAGTAAGATCGGTGGTGTAGGATGTGCATGCATGGTAAGTATAGTGAGTGTGGATGTTGTATGGTGCATAAAAGAAAACCATAAGATCTCAAACTAAAGCTGCTGCGTCACCCGGGACGACAGGCGTCTGTCTGCAAGGAAAGAGAGAGAGAGAGAGACAATGAATGACACATTGCTTACATAGTAAACCAGATCACCAGGCCCAGGTGCCTCCAGTTATCAGATTACCAGGCTGGCCCAACCCACTGCCAACCAGCAACCCACTGGCAAACACCAGCAGGGGTCGCCACAACTGTAACTATGACAACAGCACTGAATGATTCACTGTGTCAGAGGCTTTCTGCAGGTCAGCATCATTTCCTCCATCAAGGATTTGACTTATAAATCAAACACATGAATAAGACAGGAGCCAGTAGACTGAAGCTCATTCAACAAACTGAGTCTGACCAAATACTCAACCTGCTCAAAAACAAGACGTTCAAACACCTCAGACATGACACCTGCCTACTTTCTCACTTACACACACCTCAATGCCATGTTCATACTGGGAACTGCCCAGTTCAACCAGTCTGATACAAGCAGACACTGAGCAGCTCCACTGCAGCAGCTGCAGGTTGTAGCTGCCTTGCTCCAGGGCACTTCAGCAGTGTACAGTGAGGGAGGGAGAGCTGTATGGAGGTTTGTTCAGAGCTATTGGGACTAAACCAAACTGACTGATGAAGCCAAACACTGAGCTGAAAGCTACAAACAGACCGAGCTGTTGATTCTCAGTGGGATCAGCAGGACTAGTAAAGCTTCACCACTACAGAGAGTCATCTGATTCTCTGTTCACATCCAAATATCACTTGATGGACCTTTAGCTTGTGTTTGTCTCTGTGTGGACAGACATAATGTGAGCTCATTCTTCATGATTCCTCCACAGAGTGGACCAGGAGAGCTCAGAGGTTCCCAGTGGTCAGTCTGCCCAGCAGCATCAAACACACCTGGACTCCATATTTATGGTCTGTACATGTACAACAACTACTTCTACATCTATTGTGTTCACTATCATCTCCATGCTGCACTTTGTAGACCAGTGGATTGTCAGTGTGTCCAACATGGATCTGATGTTTGCTTCATGATGTTAGTTTGATTGTGTCATTCATATATTATTCTGTTCCAGCTGCTGGAGGACAACATCGTCACTTTTGTGAAGAACGAGCTGAAGAAGATGCAGAAGCTTCTGAGTCCAGATGACCCAGAATGCTTAGAGAGTCAGAGTGAGGATGAGGAAGTGTTGGACGGTGAGGAGGAAGAGCAGAGGAGGAGCAGCAGAGAGGCATTTCTGAAGATCACACTGCACTTCCTAAGGAGAATGAAGCAGAAGGAGCTGGCTGAGCATCTGCAGAGCAGTAAGAGGATTTGAACAGATTTAACATGATGGTCTCAAGAGATGGAGGGAAATATGTTTATATTCTTTTTCTGTTTGTTCATTCAGGAGCTCGTGCTGGCAGGTGCCGACGTAAACTCAAGTCTAACCTGCAGAAGAAGTTCCAGTGTCTGTTTGAGGGGATCGCTAAAGCAGGAAACCCAACCCTTCTGAATCAGATCTACACACCGCTCTACATCACAGAGGGAGGGACTGCAGAGGTCAATGATGAACATGAGGTCAGACAGATTGAAACAGCATCCAGGAAACCAGACAGACCAGAAACAACAATCAGACAAGAAGACATCTTTAAAGCCTCACCTGGAAGAGATGAACCAATCAGAACAGTGATGACAAAGGGAGTGGCTGGCATTGGGAAAACAGTCTTAACACAGAAGTTCACTCTGGACTGGGCTGAAGACAAAGCCAACCAGGACATAGACTTCACATTTCCATTCACTTTCAGAGAGCTGAATGTGCTGAAAGAGAAAAAGTACAGCTTGGTGGAACTTGTTCATCACTTCTTTACTGAAACCAAAGAAGCAGGAATCTGCAGGTTTGAAGAGTTCCAGGTTGTGTTCATCTTTGACGGTCTGGATGAGTGTCGACTTCCTCTGGACTTCCACAACACTGAGATCCTGACTGATGTTACAGAGTCCACCTCAGTGGATGTGCTGCTGACAAACCTCATCAGGGGGAAACTGCTTCCCTCCGCTCGCCTCTGGATAACCACACGACCTGCAGCAGCCAATCAGATCCCTCTTGAGTGTGTCGACATGGTGACAGAGGTCAGAGGGTTCACTGACCCACAGAAGGTGGAGTACTTCAGGAAGAGATTCAGAGATGAGGAGCAGGCCAGCACCATCATCTCCCACATCAAGACATCACGAAGCCTCCACATCATGTGCCACATCCCAGTCTTCTGCTGGATCACTGCTACAGTTCTGGAGGATGTGTTGAAAAGCAGAGAGGGAGGAGAGCTGCCCAAGACCCTGACTGAGATGTACATCCACTTCCTGGTGGTTCAGGCTAAACTGAAGAAGATCAAGTATGATGGAGGAGCTGAGACAGATCCGCACTGGAGTCCAGAGAGCAGGAAGATGATTGAGTCTCTGGGAAAACTGGCTTTTGAGCAGCTGCAGAAAGGCAACCTGATCTTCTATGAATCAGACCTGACAGAATGTGGCTTCGATGTCGGATCAGCCTCAGTGTGCTCAGGAGTGTTCACACAGGTCTTTAAAGAGGAGAGAGGGCTGTACCAGGACAAGGTGTTCTGCTTCGTCCATCTGAGCCTTCAGGAGTTTCTGGCTGCTCTTCATGTCCATCTGACATTCATCAACTCTGGAGTCAATCTGCTGGAAGAACAACAAACAACATCCAGGTGGTCTAAAGTCTTTAAAGACAAATCAACACATCTCTACCGGAGTGCTGTGGACGAGGCCTTAAAGAGTCCAAATGGACACCTGGACTTGTTCCTCCGCTTCCTCCTGGGTCTTTCACTGCCGACCAATCAGACTCTCCTACGAGGTCTGATGACACAGACAGGAAGTAGCTCACAGACCAATCAGAAAACAGTCAAGTACATCAAGAAGAAGATCAGGAAGAATGTGTCTGCAGAGAGAAGCATCAATCTGTTCCACTGTCTGAATGAACTGAATGATCGTTCTCTAGTGGAGGAGATCCAACAGTACCTGAGATCAGGAAGTCTCTCCACAGATAAACTGTCTCCTGCTCAGTGGTCAGCTCTGGTCTTCATCTTACTGTCATCAGAAAAAGATCTGGACGTGTTTGACCTGAAGAAATACTCTGCTTCAGAGGAGGCTCTTCTGAGGCTGCTGCCAGTGGTCAAAGCCTCCAACAAAGCTCTGTAAGTACACACAGAACTATCCAGATTAATGGAGTTTCATCTTTGCTCAATGAAGAAAAGTAATGTTTGCAATTCTTTTGTTCTGCTGATTCTTCTCCAGGTTGAGTGACTGTAACCTCTCAGAGAGAAGCTGTGCAGCTCTGTCCTCAGTTCTCAGCTCCCAGTCCTCTAGTCTGAGAGATCTGGACCTGAGTAACAACAACCTGCAGGATTCAGGAGTGAAGCAGCTTTCTGCTGGACTGGAGAGTCCACACTGTGGACTGGAAACTCTCAGGTCAGGATTCATCAACTTGTTCAACTGATCATCATTTAAACTGTGATTTATATGAGGAGATAAACACCTGGACATTTTCTTTACTCAGATTATGTTCAGCATGTGTTTAGACCCTGTGAATAACTTTCTATTAATATATATTTATTAGTTTTGTTGTGTCTCTGCTGTTGGAACCTTAAATACCAGAGAAGAGTTTAACTGTGTAACTGGCTCAAAGTAAAACACACAGACAGTTATTCAGTGAACAGGTTTTGGTAACAGTTGTAGTTTCTTTTAATCTCAGAGCAGTATCTGTGCTGGGATGATAGTGATTATTACTCACCATGGTGATATGACACTTCACCTCAGCTGTTATCTGGTTAACCACCATTTAATTTTTTCTTTAGTTTCAAACAACCTTAAAACTGGATGATCACTGAAACTGAATGAAGGAGTCAGAAATGTTTGCTTTCTGTTATTTTACTGTTATTTCCACAGTGTTCAGTCCTTATTTGCACATTAGTTGTGATTCCCGTTCTGTATTCAACTGTGAGCATCTGAGACGGAGTCATTTAGCTCTGTGACGTGTTGGAGGTTTGATGTTCATACAAACTGTAGTCAGAGTCTGTCACCTGCAGCTCTTCATCTAATCAGCTCACTGTGGCTGCTTTTTATTTGACTATTATTTTATTAACATCTATTTTTAGCAGTGAAGAATTAGCAGTCGCTAACATCATGTTGACTAAGGTTACAGGAAGTTGGAAGTACTTCACAATAAAAGCTTTACAGTGGAATGTGGTATGAAGTTAAACTGTAAAGATGACAGAAACACATTGGTGATGACAGTAATAAACACAGGAGCTTCCAGTCCTGCAGTGATCTCAGATCATGTGACATGTGTGTTGTTTTGTGTGTGTTCAGTCTGTCAGGATGTCTGATCACAGAGGAAGGCTGTGCTTCTCTGGCCTCAGCTCTGAGTGCCAACCCCTCCCATCTGAGAGAGCTGGACCTGAGATACAATCATCCAGGAGACTCAGGAGAGAAGATCCTGTCTGCTGGACTGGAGGATCCACACTGGAGACTGGACACTCTCAGGTATGAACAGACAGGTGGACACTCTCAGGTATAGACAGACAGGTGGACACTCTCAGGTATGAACATACAGATGGACACTCTCAGGTATGGACAGACAGGTGGACACTCTCAGGTAGAGACAGACAGATGGACACTCTCAGGTATGGACAGACAGATGGACACTCTCAGGTATGGACAGACAGGTGGACACTCTCAGGTATGGACAGACAGGTGGACACTCTCAGGTATGGACAGGTGGACACTCACAGGTATAGACAGACAGGTGGACATTCTCAAGTATGGACAGACAGGTGGACACTCTTAGATATGGACAGACAAATGGGCACTCTCAGTTATGGACAGGTGGACACTCTCAGGTATGGACAGACAGATGGACACTCTTAGGTATGGACAGACAGATGGACACTCTCAAGTATGGACAGACAGATGGACACTCTTAGGTATGGACAGACAGGTGGACACTCTCAGGTATGGACAGACAGGTGGACAGACAGATGTTTGACTCTCTCCTCCTTTCAGGCTGCAGCCTGCTGGAGAACGATGGTTGACACCAGGTCCTTGGAGATGTAAGTGTGTTTTCATTCATCAAACTGTGACATCACTCATTCACATCCTGCTGATGATGAAGATGATGACATCATCAATAACTGCAGCTGTATTGTGTCTCGTTCTCTCCATCAGATGCCTGTGAACTGGAACTGGATCCAAACACAATGAACGGATACCTCAAACTGTCTGATAACAACAGGAAGGTGACACGTGTGAAGGAGGATCAGCCATATCCTGATCATCCAGACAGATTTGACACCTACGTTCAGCTGCTGAGTAGAAATGTTCTGACTGGTCGCTGTTACTGGGAGGTCGAGTGGAGAGGAGACGTTTATATAGCAGTGAGTTACAGAAGAATCAACAGGAAAGGAAACGGTATTGACTGTGTGTTTGGAAGGAACGATCAGTCCTGGAGTCTGGACTGCTCTGATGATGGTTGTTACTATGTTTGGCACAATGACAGCAGAACATTAATCTCCTCCTCCTCCTCCTCCTCCTCCTCCTCCTCCTCCTCCTCCTCTGTCTCTAACAGAGTAGCAGTGTATGTGGACTGTCCTGCTGGCACTCTGTCCTTCTACAGAGTCTCCTCTGACACACTGATCCACCTCCACACCTTCAACACCACATTCACTGGACCTCTGTGTGCTGGGTTTACAGTCTGCTCTGGTTCCTCAGTGTCTCTGTAGGACAGACAGTCTGCAGACAGACGGTTCAGTGTCTCTGTGTCCTCTGTAGGACAGACAGTCTGCAGACAGACGGTTCAGTCTGAACAGGATCACACACACTTTATTGTACAGGACAGTAGAGATAGACAGGAAACAGGCAGAGAGAGGGGGAATGACACGCAGGTGCTCTACCCGCTGAGCTATGCTCAACCCCACACAGCTGATATTTATGATCATTGTTATTTAGTATGCAGAGAATCATTGTACTGTAATTATAATGTAGTTTGTGTAATGAATCATTTCTAGTCCAGAATGAAGGACTGACAGTAGGAAGAGTCGTCATGTTTTATGTTAATGTCTGAACTACATTAAAGGCTCTGGTCATGTGACATGTTGACCAATCAGAGTCTCTGATTGGTTGTTGAGATGAGCTGATGTCATTCTGTGTCTTACAATAAAAACTGTTTCATCTTCAACCAAAACAGTTTCATGTTTTATTTCATCTTTGTGTTAATAGTTAATAATTATTCATTTATTGTCCAGCCTGCTGTTTCACATCCTTCAAGCCCGGAGACCACTGTACACTATGTTTGAGCACGCCAAGTTAGCCGCAGCACGCCGAAGCCGACTTGCTTACCGGGCAAGTTCAGTGTGTCAGGATGTCTGATCACAGAGGAAGGCTGTGCTTCTCTGGCCTCAGCTCTGAGGTCCAACCCCTCCCATCTGAGAGAGCTGGACCTGAGCTACAATCATCCAGGAGACTCAGGAGAGAAGATCCTGTCTGCTGGACTGAAGGATCCACACTGAAGACTGGACACTCTCAGGTATGGACAGTATGCCTGACCCTGGCCACATGTCGAACTCTGTCTTTTGCCCCTTTCCTTGCCAGATGTGTGATATTGCTTAAGTGGAAGAATGCAGCCTCAACCCCTCCCACACTCAGTGGCTGAGAGATATTATGTCCTGTCTTAATCTTGAAAAAATACACGACTCCATCCATAACTCCAAAGAAAGATTTCAGAGGGTGTGGGGCCTTTTTTGAAACACTTCAATAATCTCTAGACCAGCTAGAGGCTTGTTCTTGAGCCTGCATTTTGTCTAAACTTATGACAGTAACATCACATGTAAAATATTCTCTCTCCTACATCTAACCCATCAATGGATCTATTACCTGCTACACTTGTTTTTGTGCATATATACATATACGGGTATATATGTGTGGACATGCTTGTATGTATGTGCTTACATATGTATTCTGTTCTCTTTACTCATCTCATTATTCTCCTCCAATTGAACCTGACCTCCAGCTACCACCTGTACCACTCCAGGAATGAAATACAACTGATTATTTTGTTTACCTTTCTATGTACAGCTTGGCTTGTTAAAGATGCTAGGGAGGGTTAAGATATGGTTCTATGCACCAATCCTGTCATAATTTTGTATATTGTGAAAAAATCACCAGTCGATGTCACAGTCCACCCCACTGACATCCCCATGGCTGAGGCTGTTTGTGGAGCCAGACTGCATCCTAGCCGTGACGTGGCAGCGCAGCGGCTCCCCCGCCTCCACCCGCTGTGTTGTCCCCTCCTCCTCGCTTCGGCCACTGGAGGAGCTGAATCACAGCCCGGCAGCCGCAGCACCATGCTTGGTGGCAGCCGCCGCGGATATCCCATCTTCCGCCAAAGCTGCCACTGCTGCCCCATCTAACAAGGCTATGAATCAGGCACCCACCCATTGTTCGGCACTTAAGGTTTGCCAACGCCATCACACACACCTACTCCGGAGCCACGACCGCCAACATCCTGGAAAACTTCCCGGGTCTCCTGAAGTCAGCCCCCCCAACAATTACTAAAGTAATCGTTCACTGTGGCTCAGACGACACTGCAGGCAGTCGGAACTGACAAAAGCTCATTTTATTCACCTTTTTAATCTCCTTAACAACTGTGGAAAGTCTGTTGTTATCTCTGGCCCACTCCCCACACTTGGTCATGGCGCTGGTAGTTTTAGCAGGATTCTTTACCTCCACACCTGGCTCCAGTCTGCCTGCACAGCACACAACATTGGTTTTATTCATAACTTCAACTTGTTCTGGGAGCGACCCTCCTTTTACTGACGAGACGGTCTTCACCTGAACATGCTGGGGTGCCACATGCTCGCCTCCACCTTCCAGCACGCTGTACATTACGCACATGACAGACTATCAATGTTTACACTCCACACACTGCCATCTCCCTCCCACTTCACGCCCTACAGGACCTTCTCAGAGTACCTCCTCCTGCCACAACTCCCCCTACAGGCCCTATCTGTCATTGCCACCATCACCATATCAGCCTATCATCCCTTCTCCAGAAACCGGCCCATCTTTGACCTCTAGTGCTGCCATTTTTGCCCCCCCTCACCTCCCCTTCCTCTGTGACCCTTCCCATACTCTCCCTCTGGTCACATCGCTCTCCAACTCCCTCGTTACATCATCCCAACAAACAACTCGTGAATCTGTCCAACCTCCGTTCACTTCCCCAGTGCTCAGGGGGTGTTGCTGCTGTTTATAGAAAGGACATTATAATAACTTCCATCTTCATCCCCGCCTCTCACTCATTATTGCCTTTTAACTCTCTGGTCCCTCTCCTTTAGTCATTGCTGTCATTTATCCCCCCCCCCCAAGCCAAACTCCTCCTTTCTCTCCGACTTCTCTGATTGTCTGACCCAGCTATGTGCCATCTCACCTTCTGCTTTCCTCCTGGGCGATTTATCGACAACTCCAACTGCAAACCTGCCCCTGAGTTCCTGGATCTGCTGCAATGCCTCAATTTCAACAGTTTGTATTGTGAAGGTATTTATTTACACACACACACACACACACAGTAACACACACACAGTAACACACACATACACACACAGTAACACACACATACACACACACAGTAACACACACACACACACAGTAATACACACATACACACACACAGTAACACACACACAGTAACTCATTTACTCTCTTTTATTTTGAAGTGATTTGTGTTCATTAGATCAACTTTCACTGGACTGAAGTGAACTTTCCTTTATTGAACTCTGTAGTTCTGTTAGTGACACAAACATCCTGCAGTTAGTGTTTGTACCAGCAGATGGCGCCACTTCTCCATCCAGCCTCCTCTCTCTCTCTCTCTCTCTCTCTCTCTCTCTCTCTCTCTCTCTCTCTCTGCTCATTTCCTGTTTAGTTTACTTCCTCATGTGTGCTCTATGTGAAGCAGCTTCTTTTCTCCTTCTGAAGGTATTTATTATAACTTTATTCAGTTTGTATTGTGAAGGTATTTATTATAACTTTATTCAGTTTGTATTGTGAAGGTATTTATTATAACTTTATTCAGTTTGTATTGTGAAGGTATTTATTATAACTTTATTCAGTTTGTATTGTGAAGGTATTTATTATAACTTTATTCAGTTTGTATTGTGAAGGTATTTATTATAACTTTATTCAGTTTGTATTGTGACAGTTTTCACAGTTTGACTCTTGAATGACTCTTTGTTCATCTTGTTAGTTTAGTTCCAGTAGAAACAGCAGAAATCTGTAGTTATGAACTCTACTAACAGTCAACAGATCAACAGGAAGTGTTCCTCCATTTTAAAGTGTCTGATAACAGCTGACAGTACTGAGTCAGTGTTCATCAATAACTTCACACATTGTAATCTGTTACAGTTACTGATGATTACAAAGGAGGTCATTCATTTAGATTTGGCTTCTAGAGACTGGAACAGAGGCGGGGGGGTGGGGGGCATAATATGTTAATATATAATAAGCTAATATATAATATGACTGTAGTGCTGTGGATGTAAATCAGTCAGTATAAAGGGCTTCAGGTAACTGGAGGTTCTTCTTCTCAGTGTTTATTCAGAGGTCTGATGAAGTATTATGAGTTTAGAGGATCTTTCTTCACACTGAATGTCACTAATTAGTCTTATTGCTGCTCTGAACCTATTGAGCCTTCTGGAGCTGCAGAGCTGTCATTAATAATTAAAATCATAACAGAGATACAGTTCACATGTGTCCATAACGCGTACTTCCTGCTGCTGCATCACGATAAAACAGAAAGTCTATCAGTCTATCTTTACATATAACTGAGAAGCTCCTCTCTAGTAAATCCTTCATTTTCCTCCTGAATCACAGCAACATGAACATCAGAGATCAGATCAGATTATTGTTCTCAGATAGATGTGATGATCTTCCAGCTGTTCTCTCTGTGTTTCCTCTACAGATGAAGGTAGAACGTCTCTGTGAGCTGATGTGAATCCAGCAGCATCTGTCCAGGTAACATGACGAGCTGCTGCTGCTCTGACTGGATATATAGTAGACTTGGAAGAAGAGGAACATTTAAAATGATGAAGAGCTTTTCAAAGTCTGTTTAATAGAAGTGAAGGGTTAGTGAACCCGAGCCCTAACCCTAACCCTAACCCTAACCCAAAAAAACAGGAAGTGTTTCCCTCTAGTCTTCAAACCATCTAAAAGCTTCCTGTAGAAACATTTTCATTGCGTTCTCCTAAACCTGTATCGTAACTGTTCAGTTACGACGGCTCTGAACTCGTCACTTAAGAACACGTGTTGGTTGCATGAGGCTCATTGTGAGCTTTGTGAAAGTGATTTGTTGGACACTGCAGCTCAAAGTGCCAACAGCATGAAAGTGTCAGATGAGTGTATTTAGTATTGAAGTGACTGAGCTGCTCTCCTCCAGTCAGAGCTGTGTGTGTTTGTCATGTGACTGAGAGGAATGAAGAGAAATGATGTGTTGTTGTGTTTGTGTGAAGGTGTTTCTCTGCTATGGATCAGTGTGAGGACAGAGAGGAGGGAGTCCCTCCCTCTAAAAGCTCTCTGTGTGGGGAACATGACAGCCAGACCAAAGCTCAGAGGTGAGATGAGGATCTCTAACTGTCCATCACTGTTCTCCACTCACATCACTCCACCATCATTATTCACACTCAAAGCTCTGTGTGTGTTGTGTTGAAGGACAGAGAAGCAGCTCAGATCAGACTCTGCTGGACCTGAACGTGTACCTGAACCTGAACCTGAACCCAGCTGTGTGTCCATGAAGAGTGACCGGTCCATGGGGTACCCTATACATTTTAAATCTGGACAACCGGCTCATAGAAGGTAAGAATGTTTTCATTTCTTTTAAGATTTATTGTCTCTCTGTCAGAGAGAGAGAGAGATGAATGACCTGCAGCATTGGTCCCTGCTGGATTTGAACCAGGGACGCTGTGACTATGTGGTATGCTCTCTAACCACCAGGGCGCGCCACAGCTTCATTTCTATCCAACATGCACATTTATCAGAGCTGTTGTTGTTTCAGGATCCAGCAGAGACCAGACTCTCCTGGACCTGAACCTGGACCTGGACCTGAACCCAGCTGTCTGTCCATGAAGAGCGACCGGTCATATAACTTTTTCATTGATTTTAAAGGAGGACGTCCATCAGCTGATCAGATGTAAGCTGTAACTGACAGTAAACGTTATGTTAGAAATGAACTGATTTATATGACGTGTTGTCCGACCTCGTCAGTGAAAAGCCGGCCGTCATAGAGAGGGAGGAGACGTGATCATCATTTAAATATGGAGATAACACATCACATGTTCACACAGTGATGGTCCAATATTATATGAGACAAAATATCATCAAACTTCATTATAAAAGATTTTCAGTGTATTTGTTCTTGACGTCTTTGTTCCAAACAGGATTGACTGGCTTTAACCCAAATGTATTGAAAGCGTGTTATCTATGAGCCACTCTCTGACACTTTCTGATTCTTTACTAAGAGTTATGAGTTTCACTGACATCATTCCCAGAGAGCAGAAATACAGAATGATCACAGCAGCTGTCAGATCATTTATATACATAAGAAATAAAATAGAAGCATGCAGCACCTCACATGTAATATCCTGAGGTTCTGATAAAACCACTTCAACATCACACACTTTACTTCTTCCTGGAAGAAATAAACCATCTTACAGTACTGTAACTATGACAACAGCACTGAATGACTCACTGTGTCAAAGGCTTTCTGCAGGTCAGCATCATTCCCTCCATCAAGGATTGACTCATAAATCAAACACATGAATAAGACAGGAGCCAGTAGACTGAAGCTCATACAACAAACTGAGTCTGACCAAATACTCAACCTGCTCAAACACAAGACGTTAAAACACCTCAGACATGACACCTGCCTACTTTCTCACTTACACACACCTCAATGTCATGTTCATACTGGGAGCTGCCCAGTTCAACCAGTCTGATACAAGCAGACACTGAGCAGCTCCACTGCAGCAGCTGCAGGTTGTAGCTGCCTTGCTCCAGGGCACTTCAGCAGTGTACAGTGAGGGAGGGAGAGCTGTATGGAGGTTTGTTCAGAGCTGTTGGGACTAAACCAAACTGACTGATGAAGCCAAACACTGAGCTGAAAGCTACAACCAGACTGAGCTGTTGATTCTCAGTGGGATCAGCAGGACTAGTAAAGCTTTACCACTACAGGGAGTCATCTGATTCTCTGTTCACATCCAAATATCACTTGATGGACCTTTAGCTTGTGTTTGTCTCTGTGTGGACAGACATAATGTGAGCTCATTCTTCATGATTCCTCCACAGAGTGGACCAGGAGAGCTCAGAGGTTCCCAGTGGTCAGTCTGCCCAGCAGCATCAAACACACCTGGACTCCATATTTATGGTCTGTACATGTACAACAACTACTTTTACATCTATTGTGTTCACAATCATCTCCATGCTGCACTTTGTAGACCAGTGGATTGTCAGTGTGTCCAACATGGATCTGATGTTTGCTTCATGATGTTAGTTTGATTGTGTCATTCATATATTATTCTGTTCCAGCTGCTGGAGGAGAACATCGTCACTTTTGTGAAGAACGAGCTGAAGAAGATGCAGAAGCTTCTGAGTCCAGATTACCCAGAATGCTTAGAGAGTCAGAGGGAGGATGAGGAGGTGTTGGACGGTGAGGAGGAAGAGCAGAGGAGGAGAAGCAGAGAGGCATTTCTGAAGATCACGCTGCACTTCCTGAGGAGAATGAAGCAGGAGGAGCTGGCTGAGCGTCTGCAGAGCAGTAAGAGGATTTCTATAAAAACTTAACATGATGGATAAATGAGACATTTACTGAAGTCTCAAGAGATGGAGGAAAATATGTTTATATGCTGTTTTGTGTTTGTTCATTCAGGAAGTCGTGCTGCAAAGTGTCGACGTAAACTCAAGTCTAACCTGCAGAAGAAGTTCCAGTGTCTGTTTGAGGGGATCGCTAAAGCAGGAAACCCAACCCTTCTGAATCAGATCTACACACCGCTCTACGTCACAGAGGGAGGGACTGCAGAGGTCAATGATGAACATGAGGTCAGACAGATTGAAACAGCATCCAGGAAACCAGACAGACCAGAAACAACAATCAGACAAGAAGACATCTTTAAAGCCTCACCTGGAAGAGATGAACCAATCAGAACAGTGATGACAAAGGGAGTGGCTGGCATTGGGAAAACAGTCTTAACACAGAAGTTCACTCTGGACTGGGCTGAAGACAAAGCCAACCAGGACATACACTTCACATTTCCATTCACTTTCAGAGAGCTGAATGTGGTGAAAGAGAAAAAGTACAGCTTGGTGGAACTTGTTCATCACTTCTTTACTGAAACCAAAGAAGCAGGAATCTGCAGGTTTGAAGAGTTCCAGGTTGTGTTCATCTTTGACGGTCTGGATGAGTGTCGACTTCCTCTGGACTTCCACAACACTGAGATCCTGACTGATGTTACAGAGTCCACCTCAGTGGATGTGCTGCTGACAAACCTCATCAGGGGGAAACTGCTTCCCTCTGCTCGCCTCTGGATAACCACACGACCTGCAGCAGCCAGTCAGATCCCTCCAGAGTGTGTTGGCATGGTGACAGAGGTCAGAGGGTTCACTGACCCACAGAAGGAGGAGTACTTCAGCAGGAGATTGATAGATGAGGAGCAGGCCAGCACCATCATCTCCCACATCAAGACATCACGAAGCCTCTACATCATGTGCCACATCCCAGTCTTCTGCTGGATCACTGCTACAGTTCTGGAGAATGTGTTGAAAAGCAGAGAGAGAGGAGCGCTGCCCAAGACCCTGACTGAGATGTACATCCACTTCCTGGTGGTTCAGTCCAAATTGAAGAAGGTGAAGTATGATGGAGGAGCTGAGACAGATCCACACTGGAGTCCAGAGAGCAGGAAGATGATTGAGTCTCTGGGAAAACTGGCTTTTGAGCAACTTCAGAAAGGCAACCTGATCTTCTATGAATCAGACCTGACAGAGTGTGGCATCGATATCAGAGCAGCCTCAGTGTACTCAGGAGTGTTCACACAGGTCTTTAAAGAGGAGAAAGGGCTGTACCAGGACACGGTGTTTTGCTTCGTCCATCTGAGCGTTCAGGAGTTTCTGGCTGCTCTTCATGTCCATCTGACATTCATCAACTCTGGAGTCAATCTGCTGGAAGAACAAACAACATCCAGGTTGTCTAAAGTGTTTAAAGACAAATCAACACGTTTCTACCAGAGTGCTGTGGACGAGGCCTTAAAGAGTCCAAATGGACACCTGGACTTGTTCCTCCGCTTCCTCCTGGGTCTATCACTGCAGACCAATCAGACTTTCCTACGAGGTCTGCTGAGACAGACAGGAAGTAGCTCACAGACCAATCAGAAAACAGTTCAGTACATCAAGAAGAAGCTGAGTGAGAATGTGTCTGCAGAGAGAAGCATCAATCTGTTCCACTGTCTGAATGAACTGAATGATCGTTCTCTAGTGGAGGAGATCCAACACTACCTGAGATCAGGAAGTCTCTCCACAGATAAACTGTCTCCTGCTCAGTGGTCAGCTCTGGTCTTCATCTTACTGTCATCAGAAAAAGATCTGGACGTGTTTGACCTGAAGAAATACTCTGCTTCAGAGGAGGCTCTTCTGAGGCTGCTGCCAGTGGTCAAAGCCTCCAACAAAGCTCTGTAGGTGCACACAGAACTATCCAGATTAATGGAGTTTCATCTTTGCTCAATGAAGAAAAGTAATGTTTGCAATTCTTTTGTTCTGCTGATTCTTCTCCAGGTTGAGTGACTGTAACCTCTCAGAGAGAAGCTGTGCAGCTCTGTCCTCAGTTCTCAGCTCCCAGCCCTCTAGTCTGAGAGATCTGGACCTGAGGAACAACAACCTGCAGGATTCAGGAGTGAAGCAGCTTTCTGCTGGACTGGAGAGTCCACACTGCGGACTGGAAACTCTCAGGTCAGATCAAGTTATACTTTGTCTTTGAAGTATTTTTCTCATGTATTAGGTTCAGTTTTTCTAATATCAGGATTTCAGATTCACAAAAGTTTTTCACCAGGTCTTTATTTTCACAGGAAATAAAATGTTAGGATTTTCCAGTTTATCTTTCCTTGATGCAGCTTTATAAACTAAAGAAACTGATCTTTACTTTTATATCATGTGATTGAGATATTTACGTCTGTTTATCACAGATTCTGATGTATTTAACTTGTATCTTCAGACTGAGTGACTGTAACCTCTCAGAGAGAAGCTGTGCAGCTCTGTCTTCAGTTCTCAGCTCCCAGTCCTCTAGTCTGAGAGATCTGGACCTGAGTAACAACAACCTGCAGGATTCAGGAGTGAAGCAGCTTTCTGCTGGACTGGAGAGTCCACACTGTGGACTGGAAACTCTCAGGTCAGGATTCATCAACCTGTTCAACTGATCATCATTTAAACTGATTTATATGAGAAGATAAACACCTGGACATTTTCTCTACTCAGATTATCTTCAGCATGTGTTTAGACCCTGTGAATAACTTTCTATTAATATATATTTATTAGTTTTGTTGTGTCTCTGCTGTTGGAACCTGAAATACCAGAGAGGAGTTTAACTGTGTAACTGACCCAAAGTAAAACACACAGACAGTTATTCAGTGAACAGGTTTTGGTAACCGTTGTAGTTTCTTTTAATCTCAGAGCAGTATCTGTGCTGGGATGATAGTGATTGTTACTCACCATGGTGATATGACACTTCACCTCAGCTGTTATCTGGTTAACCACCATTTAATTATTCTTTTGTTTCAAACAACCTTAAAACTGGATGATCACTGAAACTGAATGAAGGAGTCAGAAATGTTTGCTTTCTGTTATCTTTTACTGTTATTTCCACAGTGTTCAGTCCTTATTTGTAACATTAGTTGTGATTCCTGTTCTGTATTCAACTGTGAGCATCTGAGACGGAGTCATTTAGCTCTGTGACGTGTTGGAGGTTTGATGTTCATACAAACAGTAGTCAGAGTCTGTCACCTGCAGCTCTTCATCCGATCAGCTCCCTGTGGCTGCTTTTTATTGAATATTATTTTATTAACATCTATTTTTAGCAGTTGCTAACATCATGTTGACTAAGGTTACAGGAAGCTGGAAGTACTTCACAGTAAAAGCTTTACAGTGGAAAGTATGAAGTTTAACTGTAAAGATGACAGATGACAGGTGATGACAGTAATAAACACAGGAGCTTCCAGTCCTGCAGTGATCTCAGATCATGTGACATGTGTGTTGTTTTGTGTGTTCAGTCTGTCAGGATGTCTGATCACAAAGGAAGGCTGTGCTTCTCTGGGCTCAGCTCTGAGTGCCAACCCCTCCCATCTGAGAGAGCTGGACCTGAGATACAATCATCCAGGAGACTCAGGAGAGAAGATCCTGTCTGCTGGACTGGAGGATCCACACTGGAGACTTGACACTCTCAGGTATGGACAGACAGGTGGACACTCTCAGGTATGGACAGACAGGTGGACACTCTCAGGTACGGACAGACAGGTGGACACTCTCAGGTAGAGACAGACAGGTGGACACTCTCAGGTATGGACAGACAGATGGACACTCTCAGGTATGGATAGATGGACGCTCTCAGGTAGAGACAGACAGGTGGACACTCTCAGGTATGGACAGACAGATGGACACTCTCAGGTATGGTTAGATGGACACTCTCAGGTATGGACAGACAGATGGACACTCTCAGGTATGGACAGATGGACACTCTCAGGTATGGACAGACAGACCAACACTCTCAGGTATGGACAGATGGACACTCTCAGGTATGGACAGACAGGTGGACACTCTCAGGTATGGACAGACAGATGGACACACTCAGGTAAGGACAGACAGATTGACACTCATGGGTATGGACAGACAGGTGGACACTCTCAGGTATGGACAGACCGATGGACACACTCAGGTATGGACAGACAGATGGACACTCTCAGGTATGGACAGACAGGTTGACAGACAGGTGGACACTCAGGTACGGCCAGACAGGTAGACACTCTCAGGTATGGACACTCTCAGGTAGGGACAGACAAGTGGACACTCTCAGGTATGGACAGACAGGTGGACGCTCTCAGGTACGGACAGACAGGTGGACACTCTCAGGTATACACAGATGGACACTCTCAGGTATGGACAGACAGGTGGACACTCTCAGGTATACACAGATGGACACTTTCAGGTATGGACAGACAGGTGGACACTCTCAGGTATGGACAGACAGGTGGACAGACAGGTGTTTGACTCTCTCTCCTCCTTTCAGGCTGCAGCCTGCTGGAGAACGATGGGTGACACCAGGTCCTTGGAGATGTAAGTGTGTTTTCATTCATCAAACTGTGACATCACTCATTCACATCCTGCAGAGGATGAAGATGATGTCATCATCAATAACTGCAGCTGTATTGTGTCTCGTTCTCTCCATCAGATGCCTGTGAACTGGAACTGGATCCAAACACAATGCACAGAAGACTCAAACTGTCTGATAACAACAGGAAGGTGACATGTGTGAGGGAGGATCAGTTATATCCTGATCATCCAGACAGATTTGACTACTGGCCTCAGCTGCTGAGTAGAAATGATCTGACTGGTCGCTGTTACTGGGAGGTCGAGTGGAGAGGAAATGTTAATATATCAGTGAGTTACAGAAGAATCAGCAGGAAAGGAGACATTGACTGTTGGTTTGGAGGGAACGATCAGTCCTGGAGTCTGAGATGCTCTGATGATGATGGTCGTTACTCTGTCTGGCACAATAAGAGAGAAACATCCATCTCCTCCTCCTCCTCCTCCTCCTCCTCCTCCTCCTCCTCCTCCTCCTCTGTCTCTAACAGAGTAGCAGTGTATGTGGACTGTCCTGCTGGCACTCTGTCCTTCTACAGAGTCTCCTCTGACACACTGATCCACCTCCACACCTTCAACACCACATTCACTGGACCTCTGTATGCTGGGTTTATGGTCTGGTCTGATTCCTCAGTGTCTCTGTGTGGTCTGTAGGACAGACAGTCTGCAGACAGACGGTTCAGTGTCTCTGTGTGGTCTGTAGGACAGACAGTCTGCAGACAGACGGTTCAGTGTCTCTGTGTGGTCTGTAGGACAGACAGTCTGCAGACAGACGGTTCAGTCTGAACAGGATCACACACACAGCTGATATTTATGATCATTGTTATTTAGTATGCAGAGAATCATTGTACTGTAATTATAATGTAGTTTGTGTAATGAATCATTTCTAGTCCAGAATGAAGGACTGACAGTAGGAAGAGTCGTCATGTTTTATGTTAATGTCTGAACTACATTAAAGGCTCTGGTCATGTGACATGTTGACCAATCAGAGTCTCTGATTGGTTGTTGAGATGAGCTGATGTCACTCTGTGTCTTACAATAAAACAGTTTCATGTTTTATTTCATCTTTGTGTTAATAGCTAATAATTATCTTAAATAATTATTCATTTATTGTCCAGCCTGCTGTTTCACATCCTTCAAGCCCAGAGACCACTGTACACTATGTTTGAGCACGCCAAGTTAGCCGCAGCACGCCGAAGCCGACTTGCTTACCGAGCAAGTTCAGTGTGTCAGGATGTCTGATCACAGAGGAAGGCTGTGTTTCTCTGGCCTCAGCTCTGAGGTCCAACCCCTCCCATCTGAGAGAGCTGGACCTGAGCTACAATCATCCAGGAGTCTCAGGAGAGAAGATCCTGTCTGCTGGACTGGAGGATCCACACTGGAGACTGGACACTCTCAGGTAAGGACAGACAGGTGGACACTCTCAGATATGGACAGACAGGTGGACACTCTCAGGTATGGAGAAGACAGGTGGACACTCTCAAGTATGGACAGATAGGTGGACACTCTCAGATATGGACAGATAGGTGGACACTCTCAGGTATGGACAGACAGGTGGACACTCTCAGGTATGAACAGATAAGTGGACAATCTGCTGGACTGAAGGATCCACACTGGAGACTGGACACTCTCAGGTATGGACAGACAGGTGGACACTCTCAGGTATGGACAGACAGGTGGACACTCTCAGGTATGGACAGACAGGTTGACACTCTCAGGTATGGAGAAGACAGGTGGACACTCTCAAGTATGGACAGACAGGTGGACACTCTCAGGTATGGACAGACAGGTGGACACTCTAAGGTATGGACAGACAGATGGACACTCTCAGGTATGGACAGACAGGTGGACACTCTCAGGTATGGAGAAGACAGATGGACACTCTCAAGTATGGACAGATAGGTGGACACTCTCAGATATGGACAGACAGATGGACACTCTCAGGTACAGACAGACAGGTGGAGACTCTCAGTTATGGACACTCTCAGGTATGGACAGACAGATGGATACTCTCAGGTATAGACAGACAGGTGGACACTCTCAGGTATGGACAGACAGATGGACACTCTCAGGTATAGACAGACAGGTGGACACTCTCAAGTACGAAGAGACAGGTGGACACTCTCAAGTATGGACAGACAGGTGGACACTCTTAGGTATGGACAGACAGGTGGACACTCTCAAGTATGGACAGGTGGACACTCTTAGGTATGGACAGACAGATGGACACTCTCAGGTATGGACAGACAGGTGGACACTCTCAGGTATGAACAGATAAGTGGACACTCTCAGGTATGGACAGACAGATGGACACTCTCAAATATGGACAGGTGGACACTCTCAGGTATGTTTTGTGTCTTCAGTCTGTCAGGATGTCTGATCACAGAGGAAGGCTGTGTTTCTCTGGCCTCAGCTCTGAGTGCCAACCCCTCCCATCTGAGAGAGCTGGACCTGAGCTACAATCATCCAGGAGACTCAGGAGAGAAGATCCTGTCTGCTGGACTGGACGATCCACACTGGAGACTGGACACTCTCAGGTATGGACAGACAGATGGACACTCTCAGGTATGGACAGACAGGTTGACACTCTCAAGTATGGACAGACAGGTGGACACTCTCAAGTATGGACAGACAGGTGGACACTCTCAGGTATGGACAGACAGGTGGACATTCTCAGGTATGGACAGACAGATGGACACTCTCAGGTATGGACAGACAGGTGGACACTCTCAGGTATGGAGAAGACAGGTGGACACTCTCAAGTATGGACAGATAGGTGGACACTCTCAGATATGGACAGGTGGACACTCTCAGGTATGGACAGACAGGTGGACACTCTCAGGTACAGACAGACAGGTGGAGTCTCTCAGGTACGGAGAGACAGGTGGACACTCTCAGGTACGGACAGACAAATGGACACTCTCAGGTATTGACAGACAGGTGGACACTCTCAGGTATGGAGAAGACAGGTGGACACTCAAGTATGGACAGATAGGTGGACACTCTCAGATATGGACAGACAGATGGACACTCTCAGGTACAGACAGACAGGTGGACACTCTCAGGTACGGACAGGTGGACACTCTCAGGTATGGACAGACAGGTGGACACTCTCAGGTATGGACAGACAGGTGGAGTCTCTCAGGTACGGAGAGACAGGTGGACACTCTCAGGTACGGACAGACAAATGGACACTCTCAGGTACAGACAGACAGGTGGACACTCTCAGGTATGGACAGACAGGTGGACACTCTCAGGTATGGACAGACAGATGGACACTCTCAGGTATAGACAGACAGGTGGACACTCTCAAGTACGAACAGACAGGTGGACACTCTCAGGTGTGGAGAAGACAGGTGGACACTCTCAGGTATGTTTTGTGTCTTCAGTCTGTCAGGATGTCTGATCACAGAGGAAGGCTGTGTTTCTCTGGCCTCAGCTCTGAGTGCCAACCCCTCCCATCTGAGAGAGCTGGACATGAGATACAATCATCCAGGAGACTCAGGAGAGAAAATCCTGTCTGCTGGACTGAAGGATCCACACTGGAGACTGGACACTCTCAGGTATGGACAGACAGGTGGACACTCTCAGGTATGGACAGACAGGTTGACACTCTAAGGTATGGACAGACAGATGGACACTCTCAGGTATGGACAGACAGGTGGACACTCTCAGGTATGGAGAAGACAGGTGGACACTCTCAAGTATTGACAGATAGGTGGACACTCTCAGATATGGACAGACAGATGGACACTCTCAGGTACAGACAGACAGGTGGACACTCTCAGGTATGGACAGACAGATGGATACTCTCAGGTATAGACAGACAGGTGGACACTCTCAGGTATGTTTTGTGTCTTCAGTCTGTCAGGATGTCTGATCACAGAGGAAGGCTGTGTTTCTCTGGCCTCAGCTCTGAGTGCCAACCCCTCCCATCTGAGAGAGCTGGACATGAGATACAATCATCCAGGAGACTCAGGAGAGAAAATCCTGTCTGCTGGACTGAAGGATCCACACTGGAGACTGGACATTCTCAGGTATGGACAGACAGGTTGACACTCTCAGGTATGGAGAAGACAGGTGGACACTCTCAAGTATGGACAGACAGGTGGACACTCTCAGGTATGGACAGACAGGTGGACACTCTAAGGTATGGACAGACAGATGGACACTCTCAGGTATGGACAGACAGGTGGACACTCTCAGGTATGGAGAAGACAGGTGGACACTCTCAAGTATGGACAGATAGGTGGACACTCTCAGATATGGACAGACAGATGGACACTCTCAGGTACAGACAGACAGGTGGAGACTCTCAGTTATGGACACTCTCAGGTATGGACAGACAGATGGATACTCTCAGGTATAGACAGACAGGTGGACACTCTCAGGTATGCTTTGTGTCTTCAGTCTGTCAGGATGTCTGATCACAGAGGAAGGCTGTGTTTCTCTGGCCTCAGCTCTGAGTGCCAACCCCTCCCATCTGAGAGAGCTGGACATGAGATACAATCATCCAGGAGACTCAGGAAAGAAAATCCTGTCTGCTGGACTGAAGGATCCACACTGGAGACTGGACACTCTCAGGTATGGACAGACAGGTGGACACTCTCAGGTATGGACAGACAGGTTGACACTCTCAGGTATGGAGAAGACAGGTGGACACTCTCAAGTATGGACAGACAGGTGGACACTCTCAGGTATGGACAGACAGGTGGACACTCTCAGGTATGGAGAAGACAGGTGGACACTCTCAAGTATGGACAGATAGGTGGACACTCTCAGATATGGACAGGTGGACACTCTCAGGTATGGACAGACAGGTGGACACTCTCAGGTACAGACAGACAGGTGGAGTCTCTCAGGTACGGAGAGACAGGTGGACACTCTCAGATACGGACAGACAAATGGACACTCTCAGGTACAGACAGACAAGTGGACACTCTCAGATATGGACAGACAGGTGGACACTCTCAGGTATGGACAGACAGGTTGACACTCTCAGGTATAGACAGACAGGTGGACACTCTCAAGTAAAACAGACAGGTGGACACTCTATAGTATGGACAGACAGGTGGACACTCTTAGGTATGGACAGACAGGTGGACACTCTCAAGTATGGACAGGTGGACACTCTTAGGTATGGACAGACAGGTGGACACTCTCAGGTATGGACAGACAGGTGGACACTCTAAGGTATGGACAGACAGATGGACACTCTCAGGTATAGACAGACAGGTGGACACTCTCAGGTATGGACAGACAGATGGACACTCTCAGGTATAGACAGACAGGTGGACACTCTCAAGTATGGACAGACAGGTGGACACTCTGAGGTATGGACAGACAGGTGGACACTCTTAGGTATGGACAGACAGGTGGACACTCTCAAGTATGGACAGGTGGACACTCTTAGGTATGGACAGACAGGTGGACACTCTCAGGTATGGACAGACAGGTGGACACTCTAAGGTATGGACAGACAGATGGACACTCTCAGGTATAGACAGACAGGTGGACACTCTCAGGTATGGACAGACAGATGGACACTCTCAGGTGTAGACAGACAGGTGGACACTCTCAAGTATGGACAGACAGGTGGACACTCTGAGGTATGGACAGACAGGTGGACACTCTCAGGTATGGACGGGTGGACACTCTCAGGTATGGACGGGTGGACACTCTCAGGTATGGACAGACCGACAGGTGGACACTCTCAGGTATGGACAGATGGACACTCTCAGGTATGGACAGACAGGTGGACACTCTCAGGTATGGACAGGTGGACACTCTCAGGTATGGACAGACTAGTGGACACTCTCAGGTATGGACAGACAGATGGACAGACAGGTGTTTGACTCTCTCTCCTCCTTTCAGGCTGCAGCCTGCTGGAGAACGATGGTTGACACCAGGTCCTTGGAGATGTAAGTGTGTTTTCATTCATCAAACTGTGACATCACTCATTCACATCCTGCTGATGATGAAGATGATGTCATCATCAATAACTGCAGTTGTATTGTGTCTCGTTCTCTCCATCAGATGCCTGTGAACTGGATCCAAACACAATGAACAGAAAACTCAAACTGTCTGATAACAACAGGAAGGTGACACATGGGGGGGAGGATCAGTTATATCCTGATCATCCAGACAGATTTGACTATGATCCTCAGCTGCTGAGTAGAAATGTTCTGACTGGTCGCTGTTACTGGGAGGTTGAGTGGAGAGGAAACGTTAATATATCAGTGAGTTACAGAAGAATCAGCAGGAAAGGAGTCAGTGAAGACTGTTGGTTTGGATGGAACGATCAGTCCTGGAGACTGAGCTGCTCTGATGGTGGTCGTTACTCTGTCTGGCACAATAAGAGAGAAACATCCATCTCCTCCTCCTCCTCCTCCTCCTCCTCCTCCTCTGTCTCTAACAGAGTAGCAGTGTATGTGGACTGTCCTGCTGGCACTCTGTCCTTCTACAGAGTCTCCTCTGACACACTGATCCACCTCCACACCTTCAACACCACATTCACTGGACCTCTGTGTGCTGGGTTCTGGGTCTGCTCTGGTTCAGTGTCTCTGTGTGGTCTGTAGGACAGACAGTCTGCAGACAGACGGTTCAGTGTCTCTGTGTGGTCTGTAGGACAGACAGTCTGCAGACAGACGGTTCAGTCTGAACAGGATCACACACACAGCTGATATTTATGATCATTGTTATTTAGTATGCAGAGAATCATTGTAGTGTAATTATAATGTAGTTTGTGTAATAAATCATTTCTAGTCCAGAATGAAGGACTGACAGTAGGAAGAGTCGTCATGTTTTATGTTAATGTCTGAACTACATTAAAGGCTCTGGTCATGTGACATGTTGACCAATCAGAGTCTCTGATTGGTTGTTGAGATGAGCTGATGTCACTCTGTGTCTTACAATAAAAACTGTTTCATCTTCAACCAAAACAGTTTCATGTTTTATTTCATCTTTGTGTTAATAGTTAATAATTAATAAGAAATAAAGAATTATCCAGAAACTGGAAATGTTAAATTATAAAGGTGAAGATATAAACAGGAAGTGGTTTAATGACCAGCAGAGTAAACAAGCAGAGAAACTGTCTGAGGGAAACAACACCTCTGCTCATTATGGCCCCCCCCCCCAAACCAATAATCAATAACAGCTGATCAATAACAGCTGATCAGTGATCGATAACAGCTGATCAGTGATCAATAACAGCTGATCAGTGATCAATAACAGCTGATCAGTGATCAATAACAGCTGACCAGTGATCAATAACAGCTGATCAGTGATCAATAACAGCTGACCAGTGACAGTCACAGCTGATCAGTGATCAATAACAGCTGATCAGTGATCAATAACAGCTGATCAGTGATCAATAACAGCTGATCAATAACAGCTGATCAGTGATCGATAACAGCTGATCAGTGATCGATAACAGCTGATCAGTGATCAATAACAGCTGATCAGTGACGTCACAGAACCATTTAAATGAGCAGCTCTGTGACCTTTGACCCTCAGCAGGATTAAAACCAGATTTAAAGTTTTATTTAAAGCTGCTGGAAAAAAACAGAACTTTATTAATAACACAGATAAATGACAGCAGACACTAATACTGTACATTAATATATTATATATTATATTGGGTCAATGGAGACCCCCCCCCCAACCCTAACCCCTACCCCTAACACTCAGACACACACAGACACACACACACACACACACACACACACACACACACACACACACACACACTCAGACATCTAGTTTAACTTTAGACTATAACCCCCCCCCCCCGCCGCCTCGTGACCTGCTGATCTTTGCTGTACGTAACGCCGTCACGCTAACTCCTCAGTGTATGGAGGATTATACTCTTCCTCCTTCTTCTTCCTCCTCTTCCTCTTCTTCCTCCTCTTCCTCTCTGTCTGTCTGTCTGTGAGAACCAGAGCAGCGGACACCGCGGCAGCTGCAGGCCGAGCAGCGCAGCCTCTCCGCCGGGGAGACCGCAGGATGACTGCCGGGACCGGGACCGGGACACCGGGACACCGGAGACACCGGACCTGAGCCACCTGACGGAGGAGGAGCGGAGCATCATCCGGTCAGTGATGGACCGACAGAAGAAGGAGGAGCAGAGCGCGCGGAAGTAAGGAGATCATTGATTATTGATGCCTGATCAGGAGTCTGTTGCTCTGTCAGATCAGTGAAGCTTTTATTGATTAATCAGACTGATTCATGACGTATTAATCGTTTATGACGTATGACGGTGAGATTATTGAAAGATGATTCAAACATTTAGCGTCAGCAGTCTAATAAACGTCCTCACACTTCTATTTTAACTGAAGCAGCAAATTTATGTTCACGTAGAGTTTTATTCACGTAGAGTTTTGTTTACGTGGAGTTTTGTTTATGTAGTTTTGTTTAGATAGATTATTTATTTGTCCTTTCGGAAAATTGTTCTGTGCTGTTTTCAGTGCATCTGATACAAGTACAAAGACATTACAATAAACAAGAACACAATAGACAAACCATACACCCCCCCTCCCCCCCCAGGACAAAAAGACAGGTTGACAATAGGACAAAAAAAAACAACTTAAATACAGTACAATACTAAAGTGCAATGTGCTATTCAGTCTTAGTTGTCTTATTTAACATGGATATGCTGGTAGGTATGAATGATCTGCGGGCTCTGTTTGTCTGGAATGAAGGCATCCTGAGCCTCCTACCTGAGGGCAACAACTCATATGTTTGATGTAAGGGGTGTGAGAGATCCTCACATTATTTGCCTTCTTTACCACCCTTGTTTCAACAGTCATGGCCATGCTATTTAGAGGCTGGCAAGCAATCTTGCTGGCCATGTTGACTATCCTGTGAAGCTTATTTTTATTTGCAATAGACAGAGAGAAGTACCAGGCCACAGAACAGAAACATAAAATGCTCTCCACAAAAGAATGGTAAAAGACCCGCATCATATCCCTATCTACTTTAAATTGCCTTAGCTTACGCATGAAGTACAGTCTCTGCATTCCCTTTTTGTAAATGGTGTCAGTGTTACAGCTCCAATTTAATTTGTCATCTATAACAGTTCCCAAATATTTATAGTTTGTTACAACCTCAATGTCTTCTCCATGTATGACCATATTCTGGTGGATGTGACTGCCCATTCTAAAATCCACAATGAGTTCTTTTGTCTTTCTTATATTTAGATGAAGACAGCTAGACTCACACCACTCTACAAACTGATCCACCCATGCCCTGTATTGGGTCTCATTGTTGTTTTTAATTAACCCCACTATAGCAGTGTCGTCTGCGAATTTAATTGTGACGTGATCTGTTGTGTTGCTTTTACACTCATTAGTGTAAAGTGTAAACAGTACAGGGGAAATTACGCTCCCTTGTGGAGCCCCAGTATTAGTCAAAATTGGGGAGGACACAGCTTTGTTTACTCAAACACACTGTGTTCTCTCAGTCAGAAAGGACCCATTTTATTAAGTTTGAATTTACATTTATTTAGTCATTGCTGTTATTTATTTATATCTGCTCATTTCCTGTTTAGTTTACTTCCTCATGTGTGCTCTATGTGAAGCAGCTTCTTTTCTCCTTCTGAAGGTATTTATTGGTTTTCACAGTTTGACTCTTGAATGACTCTTTGTTCATCTTGTTAGTTTAGTTCCAGTAGAAACAGCAGAAATCTGTAGTTCTGAACTCTACTAACAGTCAACAGATCAACAGGAAGTGTTCCTCCATTTTAAAGTGTCTGATAACAGCTGACAGTACTGAGTCAGTGTTCATCAATAACTTCACACATTGTAATCTGTTACAGTTACTGATGATTACAAAGGAGGTAATTCATTTAGATTTGGCTTCTAGAGACTGGAACAGAGGAGGGGGGTGGGGGGCATAATATGTTAATATATAATAAGCTAATATATGATATGACTGTAATGCTGTGGGTGTAAATCAGTCAGTATAAAGGGCTTCAGGTAACTGGAGGTTCTTCTTCTCAGTGTTTATTTAGAGGTCTGATGAAGTATTATGAGTTTAGAGGATCTTTCTTCACACTGAATGTCACTAATTAGTCTTATTGCTGCTCTGAACCTATTGAGCCTTCTGGAGCTGCAGAGCTGTCATTAATAATTAAAATCATAACAGAGATACAGTTCACATGTGTCCATAAAACACACTTCCTGCTGCTGCATCACAATAAAACAGAAAGTCTATCAGTCTATCTTTACATATAACTGAGAAGCTCCTCTCTAGTAAATCCTTCATTTTCCTCCTGAATCACAGCAACATGAACATCAGAGATCAGATCAGATTATTGTTCTCAGATAGATGTGATGATCTTCCAGCTGTTCTCTCTGTGTTTCCTCTACAGATGAAGGTAGAACGTCTCGGTGAGCTGATGTGAATCCAGCAGCATCTGTCCAGGTATCATGACGAGCTGCTGCTGCTCTGACTGGATATAGTAGACTTGGAAGAAGAGGAACATTTAAAATGATGAAGAGCTTTTCAAAGTCTGTTTAATAGAAGTGAAAAGTGATCTGATCCCCAAAGAAACAGCAACAGGAAGTGTTTCCCTCTAGTCTTCAAACCATCCAAAAGCTTCCTGCAGAAACATTTTCATTGTGTTCTCCTAAACCTGTTTAATATATAAAGCTATATGTCTGATTTGACTTTCTGTGTCATATTTAAACTGTTCAGGACTCGTACAACGACTCTGAACCCGTCACTTAAGAACATGTGTTGGTTGCATGAGGCCCATTGTGAGCTTTGTGAAAGTGATTTGTTGGACACTGCAGCTCAAAGTGCCAACAGCATGAAAGTGTCAGATGAGTGTATTTAGTATTGAAGTGACTGAGCTGCTCTCCTCCAGTCAGAGCTGTGTGTGTTTGTCATGTGACTGAGAGGAATGAAGAGAAATAATGTGTTGTTGTGTTTGTGTGAAGGTGTTTCTCTGCTATGGATCAGAGTGAGGACAGAGAGGAGGGAGTCCCTCCCTCTAAAAGCTCTCTGTGTGGGGAACATGACAGCCAGACCAAAGCTCAGAGGTGAGATGAGGATCTCTAACTGTCCATCACTGTTCTCCACTCACATCACTCAACCATCTGTGTGTGTTGTGTTGAAGGACAGAGAAGCAGCTCAGACCTGAACCTGGACCTGGACCTGAACCTGAACCCAGCTGTGTGTCCATGAAGAGTGACCGGTCCATGGGGAAACCTTTACATTTTAAATCTGGACAACCAGCTGATGGAAGGTAAGAATGTAAAGCTGTAAAGACTGAACAGACTTTCCTCCAGCTGATCAGATGTAAGCTGTAACTGACAGTAAACGTTATGCTAGAAATGAACTGGTTTATATGACGTGTTGTTCGACCTCGTCAGTGAAAAGCCGGTCGTCATAGAGAGGGAGGAGACGTGATCATCATTTAAATATGGAGATAACACATCACATGTTCACACAGTCTCTCCTGGAACACATTCATGCTGTTTCACTCAGTTGTTCATATGAAAAGTGACATGATTTATTTATTTATACATTACAGACATAAAAACATGTTGAAGTGAAAACACTTATTTCCAACATGTTAAAAGACAAACAACATGAAACTGAATCAGCACAAATTAAATCAAATAATAAACACAAAGTAAAACTGTCATTATAAAGCTGTTCCATAAATAAGTCCTGACCTGACTTCTATAAGCTCCTCTCATGTTTAACAGCTGGATGTGTAACAGGAAGCTGTTCCACAACACAGCACCAGCTTTAAAAAAGGAACTTGTGCCTCCATTATTCACTGGAGGGACTTTATATGAACACACTGGCCCTGGTGTTACAGCCATGCTGAGGATGTTTCATTATCTGTCAAGTATTGAGGATCAAAGCCGTTGATAATGTTGAACACATGATGCAGCTTCTGTTGTTCTACTCTGAGCTGTACTGGCAGCAGTCCTACACTTCTGAATCCATCACAACCAACATGAGTTAAAGAGGAAACATTTCATTAATACTGAATCATATTGTTTTATATCAGCTGCAGTTTGATCCTGAATTTAGATATTAAACCACTGAACCAATCAGAACATCAGAAGCAAAGTGATGCTGTACCAATGAGGACATGAGAAGTTTCAACAGAAAAGTCAAAAACCTTCATTTGTGAAACAGGAAGTGAAGTTTTACCTCAGACATGACACCTGCCTAATTTCTCACTTACACACACTTCAATGTCATGTTCATACTGGGAGCTGCCCAGTTCAACCAGTCTGATACAAGCAGACACCGAGCAGCTCCACTGCAGCAGCTGCAGGTTGTAGCTGCCTTGCTCCAGGGCACTTCAGCAGTGTACAGTGAGGGAGGGAGAGCTGTATGGAGGTTTGTTCAGAGCTGTTGGGACTAAACCAAACTGACTGATGAAGCCAAACACTGAGCTGAAAGCTACAAACAGACTGAGCTGTTGATTCTCAGTGGGATCAGCAGGACTAGTAAAGCTTTACCACTACAGGGAGTCATCTGATTCTCTGTTCACATCCAAATATCACTTGATGGACCTTCAGCTTGTGTTTGTCTCTGTGTGGACAGACATAATGTGAGCTCATTCTTCATGATTCCTCCACAGAGTGGACCAGGAGAGCTCAGAGGTTCCCAGTGGTCAGTCTGCCCAGCAGCATCAAACACACCTGGACTCCATATTTATGGTCTGTACATGTACAACAACTACTTTTACATCTATTGTGTTCACAATCATCTCCATGCTGCACTTTGTAGACCAGTGGATTGTCAGTGTGTCCAACATGGATCTGATGCTTCATGATGTTAGTTTGATTGTGTCATTCATATATTATTCTGTTCCAGCTGCTGGAGGAGAACATCGTCACTTTTGTGAAGAACGAGCTGAAGAAGATGCAGAAGAGTCTGAGTCCAGATGACCCAGAATGCTTAGAGAGTCAGACTGAGGACGAGGAGGCTTTTGACGGTGAGGAGGAAGAGCAGAGGAGGAGCCGCAGAGAGGCATTTCTGAAGATCACAGTGCACTTCCTGAGGAGAATGAAGCAGGAGGAGCTGGCTGACTGTCTGCTGAGCAGTAAGAGGATTTTAACAGATTTAATGATGGAGAGGAAATGGAGGCAACATGGGAGAGGTTTATATTTCAAACTCTGCTGTAAATATGATGCACACATCTGCATCAGATCTATGAATTCTTCTGAGCTGAAAACAGTCAGAAACTGTTTGTCATCAACTGATGAGCTGAATAGATTTCATAGTGGAGGAAAATATAAACATCTGCAGTTTAATGTTTACATTCTACCAATTTACTGTAGAATCATCTGACTGATTTCATTTGTTGTTTGTTCATTCAGGAACTGGTGCTGCAAAGTGTCGACGTAAACTCAAATCTAACCTGGAGAAGAAGTTCCAGTGTGTGTTTGAGGGGATCGCTAAAGCAGGAAACCCAACCCTTCTGAATCAGATCTACACACCGCTCTACATCACAGAGGGAGGGACTGCAGAGGTCAATGATGAACATGAGGTCAGACAGATTGAAACAGCATCCAGGAAACCAGACAGACCAGAAACAACAATCAGACATGAAAACATCTTTAAAGGCTCACCTGGAAGAGATGAACCAATCAGAACAGTGATGACAAAGGGAGTGGCTGGCATTGGGAAAACAGTCTTAACACAGAAGTTCACTCTGGACTGGGCTGAAGACAAAGCCAACCAGGACATACACTTCACATTTCCATTCACTTTCAGAGAGCTGAATGTGCTGAAAGAGAAAAGGTACAGCTTGGTGGAACTTGTTCATCACTTCTTTACTGAAACCAAAGAAGCAGGAATCTGCAGGTTTGAAGAGTTCCAGGTTGTGTTCATCTTTGACGGTCTGGATGAGTGTCGACTTCCTCTGGACTTCCACAACACTGAGATCCTGACTGATGTTACAGAGTCCACCTCAGTGGATGTGCTGCTGACAAACCTCATCAGGGGGAAACTGCTTCCCTCTGCTCGCCTCTGGATAACCACACGACCTGCAGCAGCCAATCAGATCCCTCCTGAGTGTGTCGGCATGGTGACAGAGGTCCGAGGGTTCACTGACCCACAGAAGGAGGAGTACTTCAGGAAGAGATTCAGAGATGAGCAGCAGGCCAGCACCATCATCTCCCACATCAAGACATCACGAAGCCTCCACATCATGTGCCACATCCCAGTCTTCTGCTGGATCACTGCTACAGTTCTGGAGGATGTGTTGAAAAGCAGAGAGGGAGGAGAGCTGCCCAAGACCCTGACTGAAATGTACATCTACTTCCTGGTGCTTCAGTCCAAACTGAAGAAGGTCAAGTATGATGGAGGAGCTCAGACAGATCCATACTGGAGTCCAGAGAGCAGGAAGATGATTGAGTCTCTGGGAAAACTGGCTTTTGAGCAGCTGCAGAAAGGCAACCTGATCTTCTATGAATCAGACCTGACAGAGTGTGGCATCGATATCAGAGCAGCCTCAGTGTCCTCAGGAGTGTTCACACAGGTCTTTAAAGAGGAGAGAGGGCTGTACCAGGACAAGTTGTTCTGCTTCGTCCATCTGAGTGTTCAGGAGTTTCTGGCTGCTCTTCATGTCCATCTGACATTCACCAAGTCTGGAGTCAATCTGCTGGCAGAAGAACAAACAACATCCTGGTGGTCTGAAGTCTTTAAAGACAAATCAACACATCTCTACCAGAGTGCTGTGGACAAGGTGTTAAAGAGTCCAAATGGATACCTGGACTTGTTCCTCCGCTTCCTCCTGGGTCTATCACTGCAGACCAATCAGACTCTCCTACGAGGTCTGCTGACACAGACAGGAAGTAGCTCACAGACCAATCAGAAAACAGTTCAGTACATCAAGAAGAAGCTCAGTGAGAATGTGTCTGCAGAGAGAAGCATCAATCTGTTCCACTGTCTGAATGAACTGAATGATCGTTCTCTAGTGGAGGACATCCAACAGTACCTGAGATCCGGAAGTCTTTCCACAGATAAACTGTCTCCTGCTCAGTGGTCAGCTCTGGTCTTCATCTTACTGTCATCAGAAAAAGATCTGGACGTGTTTGACCTGAAGAAATACTCTGCTTCAGAGGAGGCTCTTCTGAGGCTGCTGCCAGTGGTCAAAGCCTCCAACAAAGCTCTGTAAGTACACAGATAGATTATTGATTGAATGATTGATGAGATATTTCCAGAGGTGAGAAAAACAAATGATTGATTAAATATTTTTCTGAATGTATTCTCCAGGTTAAGTGACTGTAAGCTCTCAGAGAGAAGCTGTGCAGCTCTGTCCTCAGTTCTCAGCTCCCAGTCCTCTAGTCTGAGAGATCTGGACCTGAGTAACAACAACCTGCAGGATTCAGGAGTGAAGCAGCTTTCTGCTGGACTGGAGAGTCCACACTGCGGACTGGAAACTCTCAGGTCAGATCAAGTTACACTTTGTCTTTCAAGTATTTTTCTCAAGTATTAGGTTCAGCTTTTCTAATGTCAGGATTTCAGATTCACAGAAGTTTTTCACCAGGTCTTTATTTTTACAGGAAATAAAATGTTAGGATTTTCCAGTTTATCTTTCCTTGATGCAGCTTTATAAACTAAAGAAACTGATCTTTACTTTTATATCATGTGATTGAGATATTTACGTCTGTTTATCACAGATTCTGATGTATTTAACTTGTCTCTCCAGGCTGACTGACTGTAACCTCTCAGAGAGAAGCTGTGCAGCTCTGTCTTCAGTTCTCAGCTCCCAGTTCTCTAGTCTGAGAGATCTGGACCTGAGTAACAACAACTTGCAGGATTCAGGAGTGAAGCATCTTTCTGCTGGACTGGAGAGTCCACACTGTACACTGGAAACTCTCAGGTCAGGATTCATCAACCTGTTCAACTGATCATCATTTAAACTGTGATTTATATGAGGAGATAAACACCTGGACATTTTCTCTACTCAGATTATGTTCAGCATGTGTTTAGACCCTGTGAATAACTTTCTATTAATATATATTTATTAGTTTTGTTGTGTCTCTGCTGTTGGAACCTGAAATACCAGAGAGGAGTTTAACTGTGTAACTGGCCCAAAGTAAAACACACAGACAGTTATTCAGTGAACAGTTTTTGGTAACAGTTGTAGTTTCTTTTAATCTCAGAGCAGTATCTGTGCTGGGATGAGAGTGATTGTTACTCACCATGGTGATATGACACTTCACCTCAGCTGTTATCTGGTTAACCACCATTTAATTATTCTTTTGTTTCAAACAACCTTAAAACTGGATGATCACTGAAACTGAATGAAGGAGTCAGAAATGTTTGCTTTCTGTTATTTTTTACTGTTATTTCCAGTGTTCAGTCCTTATTTGCTCATTAATTGTGATTCCTGTTCTGTATTAAACTGTGAGCATCTGAGACGGAGTCATTTAGCTCTGTGACGTGTTGGAGGTTTGATGTTCATACAAACTGTAGTCAGAGTCTGTCCCCTGCAGCTCTTCATCCAATCAGCTCACTGTGGCTGCTTTTTATTTGATTATTATTTTATTTACATCTATTTTTAGCAGTGAAGAGTTAGCAGTCGCTAACATCATGTTGACTAAGGTTACAGGAAGTTGGAAGTACTTCACAATAAAAGCTTTACAGTGGTTGTCCATTTGAATTGAGAAGTAGTGACTGAAAGTATGAAGTTGAACTGTAAAGATGACAGATGACAGGTGATGATAGTAATAAACACAGGAGCTTCCAGTCCTGCAGTGATCTCAGATTATGTGACATGTGTGTTGTTTTGTGTGTGTTCAGTCTGTCAGGATGTCTGATCACAGAGGAAGGCTGTGCTTCTCTGGCCTCAGCTCTGAGTGCCAACCCCTCCCATCTGAGAGAGCTGGACCTGAGCTACAATCATCCAGGAGACTCAGGAGAGAAGATCCTGTCTGCTGGACTGGAGGATCCCCACTGGAGACTGGACACTCTCAGGTATGAACAGACAGGTGGACACTCTCAGGTATGGACAGACAGGTGGACACTCTTAGGTATGGACAGACAGATGGACACTCTCAGGTATGGACAGACAGGTGGACACTCTAAAGTATGAACAGACAGATGGACACTCTCAGGTATGGACAGACAGGTGTTTGACTCTCTGTCCTCCTTTCAGGCTGCAGCCTGCTGGAGAACGATGGTTGAAACCAGGTCTGAGGAAGTGTAAGTGTGTTTTCATTCATCAAACTGTGACATCACTCATTCACATCCTGCTGGATTTTAAAGCTAATTTATAATTTTATGCTGCAATCTTATATTTAATGCTTTCTATTTTTCTGTACTTTGTTTTTACTGTGGGGGGGGGGTTAATTGTATGTTTTAATGTTTCTGTTTTATGTAAAGCACATTGAGTTGCCATTGTGTATGAAATGCTCTATATAAATAAAACTGCCTTGCCTTGCCTACTGAGGATGAAGATGATGTCATCATCAATAACTGCAGCTGTATTGTGTCTCGTTCTCTCCATCAGATGCCTGTGAACTGGAACTGGATCCAAACACAATGAGCAGAAACCTCAAACTGTCTGATAACAACAGGAAGGTGACACGTGTGAAGGAGCGTCAGTCATATCCTGATCATCCAGACAGATTTGACTCCTGGCCTCAGCTGCTGTGTAGAAATGTTCTGACTGGTCACTGTTACTGGGAGGTCGAGTGGAGAGGAATAGTTCTTATATCAGTGAGTTACAGAAGAATCAGCAGGAAAGGAGTCAGTGATGACAGTTGGTTTGGATGGAACGATCAGTCCTGGAGTCTGTACTGCTCTGATGGTCGTTACTCTGTCTGGCACAATAAGAGAGAAACATCCATCTCCTCCTCCTCCTCCTCCTCCTCCTCGTCCTCCTCCTCCTCCTCTGTCTCTAACAGAGTAGCAGTGTATGTGGACTGTCCTGCTGGCACTCTGTCCTTCTACAGAGTCTCCTCTGACACACTGATCCACCTCCACACCTTCAACACCACATTCACTGGACCTCTGTGTGCTGGGTTCTGGGTCGGCTCTGGTTCCTCAATGTCTCTGTGTCCTCTGTAGGACAGACAGTCTGCAGACAGACGGTTCAGTGTCTCTGTGTGGTCTGTAGGACAGACAGTCTGCAGACAGACGGTTCAGTGTCTCTGTGTGGTCTGTAGGACAGACAGTCTGTCCTTCTACAGAGTCTCCTCTGACACACTGATCCACCTCCACACCTTCAACACCACATTCACTGAACCTCTGTGTGCTGGGTTTATGTTCTGGTCTGGTTCTGGTTCCTCAGTCTCTCTGTGTGGTCTGTAGGACAGACAGTCTGCAGACAGACGGTTCAGTCTGAACAGGATCACACACACAGCTGATATTTATGATCATTGTTATTTAGTATGCAGAGAATCATTGTACTGTAATTATAATGTAGTTTGTGTAATGAATCATTTCTAGTCCAGAATGAAGGACTGACAGTAGGAAGAGTCGTCATGTTTTATGTTAATGTCTGAACTACATTAAAGGCTCTGGTCATGTGACATGTTGACCAATCAGAGTCTCTGATTGGTTGTTGAGAAGAGCTGATGTCACTCTGTGTCTTACAATAAAAACTGTTTCATCTTCAACCAAAACAGTTTCATGTTTTATTTCATCTTTGTGTTAATAGTTAATAATTATCCTAAATAATTATTAATTTATTGTCCAGCCTGCTGTTTCACATCCTTCAAGCCCGGAGACCACTGTACACTATGTTTGAGCACGCCAAGTTAGCCGCAGCACGCCGAAGCCGACTTGCTTACCGGGCGAGGCCGATACATGCCTGACCCCGGCCAAATGTTGAACTCTGTCTTTCGCCCCTCTCCTTGCCAGATGTGTAATATTGCTGAAGTGGAAGGATGCTGCCACAACTCCTCCCACGCTCAGTGGCTGAGAGATATTATGTCCTGTCTTAATCTTGAAAAAATACACGACTCCATCCATAACTCTGGAGTCAACTAAAGTAATCGTTCACTGTGGCTCAGACGACACCGCAGGCAGTCGGAACTGACGAAAGCCCATTTTATTCACCTTTTTAATCTCCTCAACAACTGTGGAAAGTCTGTTTTTATCTCTGGCCCACTCCCCACACTTGGTCGTGGCACTGGTAGTTTTAGCAGGATTCTTTACCTCCACACCTGGCTCCAGTCTGCCTGCACAGCACACAACATTGGTTTTATTCATAACTTCGACTTGTTCTGGGAGCAACCCTCCTTTTACTGACGAGACGGTCTTCACCTGAGCATGCTGGGGTGCCACATGCTCGCCTCCACCTTCCAGCACGCTGTACATTACGCACGTGACAGACTATCAATGTTTACACTCCACACACTGCCATCTCCCTCCCACTTCACGCCCTACAGGACCTTCTCAGAGTACCTCCTCCTGCCACAACTCCCCCTACAGGCCCTATCTGTCATTGCCACCATCACCATATCAGCCTATCATCCCTTCTCCAGAAACCGGCACACCCTACTGTCCACCTCCAGAACCCCCCCCCCCCCCCACCTTTGAGCTCTAGTGCTGCCATTTTTGCCCCCCTCACCTCCCCTTCCTCTGTGACCCTTCCCATACTCTCCCTCTGGTCACATCGCTCTCCAACTCCCTCATTACATCATCACAACAAACAACACGTGAATCTGTCCAACCTCCGTTCACTTCCCCAGTGCTCACAACCAGTCACACAGCAACGTCACCTGAAAGTGGCTCTGCTTACCACTCGCTCACTCAACAATAAAAGCCTTATTCTCAATGAGTTTATAACGGACAGTAAACTGGATTTCCTCTCTGCCTCACTGAAACCCGGCACAAACCCTTGGACTATTTCTCACTAAACCAGACCACACCCCCACGGCTTCACATACATTGAAAAAGCTCACTCTGGGGGGGGGGGGGGGTGTTGCTGCTGTTTATAGAGAGGACATTATAATAACTTCCATCTTCATCCCCGCCTCTCACTCATTATTGCCTTTAAACTCTCTGGTCCCTCTCCTTTAGTCATTGCTGTCATTTATCGCCCCCCCCCCCCCCCCCCCAAAGCCAAACTCCTCCTTTCTCTCCGACTTCTCTGATTTTCTGACCCAGCTATGTGCCATCTCACCTTCTGCTTTCCTCCTGGGCGATTTATCGACAACTCCAACTGCAAACCTGCCCCTGAGTTCCTGGATCTGCTGCAATGCCTCAATTTCAACAGTTTGTATTGTGAAGGTATTTATTTACACACACACACACACACACAGTAACACACACAGTAACACACACACTGTAACACACACACAGTAACACACACAGTAACACAGTAACACACACACACACACACACACAGTAACACACAGTAAAACACAGTAACACACACATACACACACACAGACACACAGTAACACACACACACAGTAACAAACACATACACACACAGTAACACACACACACACACACACACACAGAGTAACACACACACAGTGACACACACAGTAAAACACACACATACACATACACACAGTAACTCACACACAGTAACACACACAGTAACACACACACAGTAACACACAGTAACACACACACACACAGTAACACACACACACACAGTAACACACACACACACACACACAGTAACACACACACACAGTTTGTCCTGAAGGTGGCGCCAGAGGAAAACTCTGTTTATTAATTTAGTTATTAACTATTATTAAAGTTCGTTTGTGTGTAATTCATAAATAAATGAGAATAAAAGTTTCTATATTTAAATTATATGTGAAATCATCACAAACTGCATAGAATCTATTATTCATGATTATAGTAAAGATGCTTTTATTTTGAAGTGATTTGTGTTCATTAGATCAACTTTCACTGGACTGAAGTGAACTTTCCTTTATTGAACTCTGTAGTTCTGTTAGTGACACAAACATCCTGCAGTTAGTGTTTGTACCAGCAGATGGCGCCACTTCTCCATCCAGCCTTCTCTCTCTCTCTCTCTCTCTCTCTCTCTCTCTCTCTCTCTCTCTCTCTCTCTCTCTCTCTCTCTCTCTCTCTCTCTCTCTCTGCTCATTTCCTGATTAGTTTACTTCCTCATGTGTGCTCCTCGTGTTGCAGCTTTTTTTCTCCTTCTGAAGGTATTTATTATAACTTTATTCAGTTTGTATTGTGAAGGTATTTATTCTAACTTTATTCAGTTTGTATTGTGAAGGTATTTATTATAACTTTATTCAGTTTGTATTGTGAAGGTATTTATTATAACTTTATTCAGTTTGTATTGTGACAGTTTTCACAGTTTGACTCTTGAATGACTCTTTGTTCATCTTGTTAGTTTAGTTCCAGTAGAAACAGCAGAAATCTGTAGTTCTGAACTCTACTAACAGTCAACAGATCAACAGGAAGTGTTCCTCCAATTTAAAGTGTCTGATAACAGCTGACAGTACTGAGTCAGTGTTCATCAATAACTTCACACATTGTAATCTATTACAGTTACTGATGATTACAAAGGAGGTAATTCATTTAGATTTGGCTTCTAGAGACTGGAACAGAGGAGGGGGGTGGGGGGCATAATATGTTAATATATAATAAGTTAATATATAATATGACTGTAGTGCTGTGGGTGTAAATCAGTCAGTATGAAGGGCTTCAGGTAACTGGAGGTTCTTCTTCTCAGTGTTTATTCAGAGGTCTGATGAAGTATTATGAGTTTAGAGGATCTTTCTTCACACTGAATGTCCTCACTAATTAGTCTTATTGCTGCTCTGAACCTGTTGAGCCTTCTGGAGCTGCAGAGCTGTCATTAATAATTAAAATAATAACAGAGATACAGTTCACATGTGTCCATAAAACACACTTCCTGCTGCTGCACCACAATAAAACAGAAAGTCTATCAGTCTATCTTTACATATAACTGAGAAGCTCCTCTCTAGTAAATCCTTCATTTTCCTCCTGAATCACAGCAACATGAACATCAGAGATCAGATCAGATTATTGTTCTCAGATAGATGTGATGATCTTCCAGCTGTTCTCTCTGTGTTTCCTCTACAGATGAAGGTAGAACGTCTCTGTGAGCTGATGTGAATCCAGCAGCATCTGTCCAGGTAACATGACGAGCTGCTGCTGCTCTGACTGGATATAGTAGACTTGGAAGAAGAGGAACATTTAAAATGATGAAGAGCTTTTCAAAGTCTGTTTAATAGAAGTGAAAAGTGATCTGATCCCCAAAGAAACAGCAACAGGAAGTGTTTCCCTCTAGTCTTCCAACCATCTAAAAGCTTCCTGCAAAACATTTTCATTGTGTTCTGTAATATATAAAGCTTTATGTCTGATTTGACTTTCTGTGTCATATTTAAACTGTTCAGGACTCGTACAACGGCTCTGAACCTGTCACTTTCAATTGAACCTCACCTACGTGTTACCTAAGAACACGTGCCTCTTACATGAGGCTCATCGTAACCTTTGTGAAAGTGATTTGTTGGACACTGCAGCTCAAAGTGCCAACAGCATGAAAGTGTCAGATGAGTGTATTTAGTATTGAAGTGACTGAGCTGCTCTCCTCCAGTCAGAGCTGTGTGTGTTTGTCATGTGACTGAGAGGAATGAAGAGAAATGATGTGTTGTTGTGTTTGTGTGAAGGTGTTTCTCTGCTATGGATCAGAGTGAGGACAGAGAGGAGGGAGTCCCTCCCTCTAAAAGCTCTCTGTGTGGGGAACATGACAGCCAGACCAAAGCTCAGAGGTGAGATGAGGATCTCTAACTGTCCATCACTGTTCTCCACTCACATCACTCCACCATCATTATTCACACTCAAAGCTCTGTGTGTGTTGTGTTGAAGAACAAAGAAGCAGCACAGACCTGGACCTGGACTTAAACCTAACTGTCCATCACTGTTCATCACTCACATCACTCAACCATCTGTGTGTGTTGTGTTGAAGGACAGAGAAGCAGCTCAGACCTGAACCTGGACCTGGACCTGAACCTGAATCCAGCTGTGTGTCCATGAAGAGTGACCGGTCCATGGGGAAACCTTTAGATTTTAAATCTGGACAACCAGCTGATGGAAGGTAAGAATGTAAAGCTGCAAAGGCTGAACAGACTTTCCTCCAGCTGATCAGATGTAAACTGTAACTGACAGTAAACGTTATGCTAGAAATGAACTGGTTTATATGACGTGTTGTCCGACCTCGTCAGTGAAAAGCCGGCCGTCATAGAGAGGGAGGAGATGTGATCATCATTTAAATATGGAGATAACACATCACATGTTCACACAGTGATGGTCCAATATTATTCCTAAATATGAGACAAAATATCATCAAACTTCATTATGAAAGATTTTTAATGTATTTGTTCTTGACGTCTTTGTTCCAAACAGGATTGACTGGCTTTAACCCAAATGTATTGAAAGCTTGTTATCTATGAGCCACTCTCTGACACTTTCTCATTCTTTACTAAGAGTTGTGAGTTTCAATGACATCATTCCCAGAGAGCAGAAATGCAGAATGATCACAGCAGCTGTCAGATCATTTATATACATAAGAAATAAAATAGAAGCATGCAGCACCTCACATGTTATATCCTGAGGTTCTGATGAAACCACCACATCAAACACTTTACTTCTTTTTACTTCCATTTTACAGCACTGTAACTATGACAACAGTACTGAATGATTCATTGTGGAAACGACTTTCTGCAGGTCAACATCATTTCTCCATCAAGATTTTGACTCATAAATCAAACACATGAATAAGACAGGAGCCAGTAGACTGAAGCTCATACAACAAACTGTGTCTGACTAAATACTCAACCTGTTCAAAAACAATACGTTCAAACACCTCAAACATGACACCTACTTTCTCACTTACACACACCTCAATGCCATGTTCATACTGGGAGCTGCCCAGTTCAACCAGTCTGATACAAGCAGACACTGAGCCACTGCAGCAGCTGCAGGTTGTAGCTGCCTTGCTCCAGGGCACTTCAGCAGTGTACAGTGAGGGAGGGAGAGCTGTATGGAGGTTTGTTCAGAGCTGTTGGGACTAAACCAAACTGACTGATGAAGCCAAACTCTGAGCTGAAAGCTACAAACAGACTGAGCTGTTGATTCTCAGTGGGATCAGCAGGACTAGTAAAGCTTCACCACTACAGGGAGTCATCTGATTCTCTGTTCACATCCAAATATCACTTGATGGACCTTTAGCTTGTGTTTGTCTCTGTGTGGACAGACATAATGTGAGCTCATTCTTCATGATTCCTCCACAGAGTGGACCAGGAGAGCTCAGAGGTTCCCAGTGGTCAGTCTGCCCAGCAGCATCAAACACACCTGGACTCCATATTTATGGTCTGTACATGTACAACAACTACTTTTACATCTATTGTGTTCACAATCATCTCCATGCTGCACTTTGTAGACCAGTGGATTGTCAGTGTGTCCAACATGGATCTGATGTTTGCTTCATGATGTTAGTTTGATTGTGTCATTCATATATTATTCTGTTCCAGCTGCTGGAGGAGAACATCGTCACTTTTGTGAAGAACGAGCTGAAGAAGATGCAGAAGCTTCTGAGTCCAGATGACCCAGAATGCTTAGAGAGTCAGAGTGAGGATGAGGAAGTGTTGGACGGTGAGGAGGAAGAGCAGAGGAGGAGCAGCAGAGAGGCATTTCTGAAGATCACACTGTACTTCCTGAGGAGAATGAAGCAGAAGGAGCTGGCTGAGCATCTGCAGAGCAGTAAGAGGATTTGAACAGATTTAACATGATGGTCTCAAGAGATGGAGGGAAATATGTTTATATTCTTTTTCTGTTTGTTCATTCAGGAACTCGTGCTGGCAGGTGCCGACGTAAACTCAAGTCTAACCTGCAGAAGAAGTTCCAGTGTCTGTTTGAGGGGATTGCTAAAGCAGGAAACCCAACCCTTCTGAATCAGATCTACACACCGCTCTACATCACAGAGGGAGGGACTGCAGAGGTCAATGATGAACATGAGGTCAGACAGATTGAAACAGCATCCAGGAAACCAGACAGACCAGAAACAACAATCAGACAAGAAGACATCTTTAAAGCCTCACCTGGAAGAGATGAACCAATCAGAACAGTGATGACAAAGGGAGTGGCTGGCATTGGGAAAACAGTCTTAACACAGAAGTTCACTCTGGACTAGGCTGAAGACAAAGCCAACCAGGACATAGACTTCACATTTCCATTCACTTTCAGAGAGCTGAATGTGCTGAAAGAGAAAAAGTACAGCTTGGTGGAACTTGTTCATCACTTCTTTACTGAAACCAAAGAAGCAGGAATCTGCAGGTTTGAAGAGTTCCAGGTTGTGTTCATCTTTGACGGTCTGGATGAGTGTCGACTTCCTCTGGACTTCCACAACACTGAGATCCTGACTGATGTTACAGAGTCCACCTCAGTGGATGTGCTGCTGAGAAACCTCATCAGGGGGAAACTGCTTCCCTCCGCTCGCCTCTGGATAACCACACGACCTGCAGCAGCCAATCAGATCCCTCTTGAGTGTGTCGGCATGGTGACAGAGGTCAGAGGGTTCACTGACCCACAGAAGGAGGAGTACTTCAGGAAGAGATTCAGAGATGAGGAGCAGGCCAGCACCATCATCTCCCACATCAAGACATCACGAAGCCTCCACATCATGTGCCACATCCCAGTCTTCTGCTGGATCACTGCTACAGTTCTGGAGGATGTGTTGAAAAGCAGAGAGGGAGGAGAGCTGCCCAAGACCCTGACTGAGATGTACATCCACTTCCTGGTGGTTCAGGCTAAACTGAAGAAGGTGAAGTATGATGGAGGAGCTGAGACAGATCCGCACTGGAGTCCAGAGAGCAGGAAGATGATTGAGTCTCTGGGAAAACTGGCTTTTGAGCAGCTGCAGAAAGGCAACCTGATCTTCTATGAATCAGACCTGACAGAATGTGGCTTCGATGTCGGATCAGCCTCAGTGTGCTCAGGAGTGTTCACACAGGTCTTTAAAGAGGAGAGAGGGCTGTACCAGGACAAGGTGTTCTGCTTCGTCCATCTGAGCCTTCAGGAGTTTCTGGCTGCTCTTCATGTCCATCTGACATTCATCAACTCTGGAGTCAATCTGCTGGAAGAACAACAAACAACATCCAGGTGGTCTAAAGTCTTTAAAGACAAATCAACACATCTCTACCGGAGTGCTGTGGACGAGGCCTTAAAGAGTCCAAATGGACACCTGGACTTGTTCCTCCGCTTCCTCCTGGGTCTTTCACTGCCGACCAATCAGACTCTCCTACGAGGTCTGATGACACAGACAGGAAGTAGCTCACAGACCAATCAGAAAACAGTCAAGTACATCAAGAAGAAGATCAGGAAGAATGTGTCTGCAGAGAGAAGCATCAATCTGTTCCACTGTCTGAATGAACTGAATGATCGTTCTCTAGTGGAGGAGATCCAACAGTACCTGAGATCAGGAAGTCTCTCCACAGTTAAACTGTCTCCTGCTCAGTGGTCAGCTCTGGTCTTCATCTTACTGTCATCAGAAAAAGATCTGGACGTGTTTGACCTGAAGAAATACTCTGCTTCAGAGGAGGCTCTTCTGAGGCTGCTGCCAGTGGTCAAAGCCTCCAACAAAGCTCTGTAAGTACACAGATAGATTATTGATTTATTGATTGATAAGATATTTCCAGAGGTGAGAAAAACAAATGATTGATTAAATATTTTTCTAAATGTATTCTCCAGGTTGAGTGACTGTCACCTCTCAGAGAGAAGCTGTGCAGCTCTGTCCTCAGTTCTCAGCTCCCAGTCCTCTAGTCTGACGGATCTGGACCTGAGTAACAACAACCTGCAGGATTCAGGAGTGAAGCAGCTTTCTGCTGGACTGGAGAGTCCAAACTGTGGACTGGAAACTCTCAGGTCAGATCAAGTTATACTTTGTCTTTGAAGTATTTTTCTCAGCTATGAAGTTCAGTCTTTTCTAATGTCAGGAAGTTTTTCACCAGGTCTTTATTTTCACAGGAAATAAAATGTTAGGATTTTCCAGTTTATCTTTCCTTGATGCAGCTTTATAATCTAAAGAATCCGATCTTTACTTTTATATCATGTGATTGAGATATTTACGTCTGTTTATCACAGATTCTGATGTATTTAACTTGTATCTCCAGGTTGAGTGTCTGTAACCTCTCAGAGAGAAGCTGTGCAGCTCTGTCCTCAGTTCTCAGCTCCCAGTCCTCTAGTCTGAGAGATCTGGACCTGAGTAACAACAACCTGCAGGATTCAGGAGTGAAGCAGCTTTCTGCTGGACTGGAGAGTCCACACTGTGGACTGGAAACTCTCAGGTCAGGATTCATCAACCTGTTTAACTGATCATCATTTAAACTGTGATTTATATGAGGAGATAAACACCTGGACATTTTCTTTACTTAGATTATCTTCAGCATGTGTTTAGACCCTGTGAATAACTTTCTATCAATATATATTTATTAGTTTTGTTGTGTCTCTGCTGTTGGAACCTGAAATACCAGAGAAGAGTTTAACTGTGTAACTGGCCCAAAGTAAAACACACAGACAGTTATTCAGTGAACAGGTTTTGGTAACAGTTGTAGTTTCTTTTAATCTCAGAGCAGTATCTGTGCTGGGATGATAGTGATTGTTACTCACCATGGTGATATGACACTTCACCTCAGCTGTTATCTGGTTAACCACCATTTAATTTTTTCTTTAGTTTCAAACAACCTTAAAACTGGATGATCACTGAAACTGAATGAAGGAGTCAGAAATGTTTGCTTTCTGTTATTTTACTGTTATTTCCACAGTGTTCAGTCCTTATTTGTAACATTAGTTGTGATTCCTGTTCTGTATTCAACTGTGAGCATCTGAGACGGAGTCATTTAGCTCTGTGACGTGTTGGAGGTTTGATGTTCATACAAACTGTAGTCAGAGTCTGTCACCTGCAGCTCTTCATCTAATCAACTCACTGTGGCTGCTTTTTATTTGACTATTATTTTATTTACATCTATTTTTAGCAGTGAAGAATTAGCAGTCGCTAACATCATGTTGACTAAGGTTACAGGAAGTTGGAAGTACTTCACAATAAAAGCTTTACAGTGGAATGTGGTATGAAGTTAAACTGTAAAGATGACAGAAACACATTGGTGATGACAGTAATAAACACAGGAGCTTCCAGTCCTGCAGTGATCTCAGATCATGTGACATGTGTGTTGTTTTGTGTGTTCAGTGTGTCAGGATGTCTGATCACAGAGGAAGGCTGTGCTTCTCTGGCCTCAGCTCTGAGTGCCAACCCCTCCCATCTGAGAGAGCTGGACCTGAGATACAATCATCCAGGAGACTCAGGAGAGAAGATCCTGTCTGCTGGACTGGAGGATCCACACTGGAGACTGGACACTCTCAGGTATGAACAGACAGGTGGACACTCTCAGGTATAGACAGACAGATGGACACTCTCAAGTATGAACATACAGATGGACACTCTCAGGTATGGACAGACAGGTGGACACTCTCAGGTAGAGACAGACAGATGGACACTCTCAGGTATGGACAGACAGATGGACACTCTCAGGTATGGACAGACAGATGGACACTTTCAGGTATGGACAGACAGGTGGACACTCTCAGGTATGGACAGACAGGTGGACACTCTCAGGTATGGACAGACAGGTGGACACTCTCAGGTGTGGACAGACAGGTGGACACTCTCAGGTATGGACAGACAGATGGACACTCTCAGGTATAGACAGACAGGTGGACACTCTCAAGTATGGACAGACAGGTGGACACTCTTAGGTATGGACAGACAGGTGGACACTCTTAGGTATGGACAGACAGGTGGACACTCTCAGGTATGGACAGACAGGTGGACACTCTCAGGTATGGACAGACAGATGAACACTCTTAGGTATGGACAGATGGACACTCTCAGGTATGGACTGACAGGTGGACACTCTCAGGTATGGAAAAGACAGGTGGACACTCTCAGGTATAGACAGACAGGTGGACACTCTCAGGTATGGACAGACAGGTGGACACTCAGGTATGGACAGACAGATGGACACTCTCAGGTATGGACAGACATGTGGACACTCTCAGGTATGGACAGGTGGACACTCACAGGTATAGACAGACAGGTGGACACTCTCAAGTATGGACAGACAGGTGGACACTCTCAGGTATGGACAGACAAATGGGCACTCTCAGGTATGGACAGACAGATGGACACTCTTAGGTATGGACAGACAGGTAAACACTCTCAAGTATGGACAGACAGATGGACACTCTCAAGTATGGACAGACAGATGGACACTCTTAGGTATGGACAGACAGGTGGACACTCTCAGGTGTGGACAGACAGGTGGACACTCTCAGGTATCGACAGACAGGTGGACACTCTCAGGTGTGGACAGACAGGTGAACACTCTCAGGTGTGGACAGGTGGAGACACTCAGGTATGGACAGGTGGACACTCTCAGGTATGGACAGACAGACAGGAGGACATTCTCAGGTATAGACAGGCAGGTGGACACTCTCAGGTATGGACAGACAGATGGACACTCTCAGGTATGGACAGATGGACACTCTCAGGTATAGACAGACAGGTTGACACTCTCAGGTGTGGACAGACAGATGGACACTCTCAGGTATGGACAGATGGACACTCTCAGGTATGGACAGACAGGTGGACACTCTCAGGTATGGACAGACAGGTGGACACTCTCAGGTATGGACAGACAAGTGGACAGACAGGTGTTTGACTCTCTTTCCTCCTTTCAGGCTGCAGCCTGCTGGAGAACGATGGTTGACACCAGGTCCTTGGAGATGTAAGTGTGTTTTCATTCATCAAACTGTGACATCACTCATTCACATCCTGCTGAGGATGAAGATGATGACATCATCAATAACTGCAGCTGTATTGTGTCTCGTTCTCTCCATCAGATGCCTGTGAACTGGAACTGGATCCAAACACAGTGAACGGATACCTCAAACTGTCTGATAACAACAGGAAGGTGACATGTGTGGAGGAGGATCAGCCATATCCTGATCATCCAGACAGATTTAACTGGTGGCCTCAGCTGCTGTGTAGAAATGATCTGACTGGTCGCTGTTACTGGGAGGTCGAGTGGAGAGGAGACGTTTATATATCAGTGAGTTACAGAAGAATCAACAGGAAAGGAAGCGGTATTGACTGTGTGTTTGGAAGGAACGATCAGTCCTGGAGTCTGGACTGCTCTGATGATGGTCGTTACTATGTTTGGCACAATGACAGCAGAACATTCATCTCCTCCTCCTCCTCCTCCTCCTCCGTCTCTGACAGAGTAGCAGTGTATGTGGACTGTCCTGCTGGCACTCTGTCCTTCTACAGAGTCTCCTCTGACACACTGATCCACCTCCACACCTTCAACACCACATTCACTGGACCTCTGTGTGCTGGGTTTGGGTTTTGGTCTGATGGTTCCTCAGTGTCTCTGTGTGGTCTGTAGGACAGACAGTCTGCAGACAGACGGTTCAGTGTCTCTGTGTGGTCTGTAGGACAGACAGTCTGCAGACAGATGGTTCAGTCTGAACAGGATCACACACACAGCTGATATTTATGATCATTGTTATTTAGTATGCAGAGAATCATTGTAGTGTAATTATAATGTAGTTTGTGTAATGAATCATTTCTAGTCCAGAATGAAGGAGTGACAGTAGGAAGAGTCGTCATGTTTTATGTTAATGTCTGAACTACATTAAAGGCTCTGGTCATGTGACATGTTGACCAATCAGAGTCTCTGATTGGTTGTTGAGATGAGCTGATGTCACTCTGTGTCTTACAATAAAAACTGTTTCATCTTCAACCAAAACAGTTTCATGTTTTATTTCATCTTTGTGTTAATAGTTAATAATTATTCATTTATTGTCCAGCCTGCTGTTTCACATCCTTCAAGCCCAGAGACCACTGCACACTATGTTTGAGTACGCCAAATTAGCCGCAGCACGCCGAAGCCGACTTGCTTACCTGGCAAGTTCAGTCTGTCAGGATGTCTGATCAGAGAGGAAGGCTGTGCTTCTCTGGCCTCAGCTCTGAGGTACAACCCCTCCCATCTGAGAGAGCTGGACCTGAGCTACAATCATCCAGGAGACTCAGGAGAGAAGATCCTTTTCTGCTGGACTGGAGGATCCACACTGGAGACTGGACACTCTCAGGTATGGACAGTATGCCTGACCCCGGCCACAGTTCGAACTCTGTCTTTCGCCCCTCTCCTTGCCAGATGTGTGATATTGCTTAAATGGAAGAATGCAGCCTCAACCCCTCCCACGCTCAGTGGCTGAGAGATATTATGTCCTGTCTTAATCTTGAAAAAAAAACGACTCCATCCATAACTCCATTTCAGAGGGTGTGGGGCCTTTTTTGAAACACTTCAATAATCTCTAGACCAGCTAGAGGCTTGTTCTTGAGCCTGCATTTTGTCTAAATTTATGACAGTAATATCACATGTAAAATATTCTCTCTCCTACATCTAACCCATCAATGGATCTATTACCTGCTACACTTGTTTTTGTGCATATATACATATACGGTTATATGTGTGTGGACATGCTTGTGTATATGTGCTTACATATGTATTCTGTTCTCTTTACTCATCTCATTATTCTCCTCCAATTGAACCTGAGCTCCAGCTACCACCTGTACCACTCCTGGAATGAAATACAACTGATTATTTTGTTTACCTTTCTATGTACAGCTTGGCTTGTTAAAGATGCTAGGGAGGGTTAAGATATGGTTCTATGCACCAATCCTGTCACCAGTCGATGTCTGTGGAGCCAGACTGCATCCTAGCCGTGACGTGGCGGCGCAGCAGCTCCCCCTTCTCCAGCTGCTGTGTTGTCCCCTCCTCCTCGCTTCGGCCACTGGAGGAGCTGAATCACAGCCCGGCAGCCGCAGCACCGAGACCGGTGGCGACCGCCACGGATGTCCCATCTTCCGCCAAAGCTGCCACTGCTGCCCCATCTCACAAGGCTATGAATCAGGCACCCACCCATTGTTCGGCACTTAAGGTTTGCCAACGCCATCACACACACCTACTCCGGAGCCACGACCGCCAACATCCTGGAAAACTTCCCGGGTCTCCTGGAGTCAGCCCCCCCAACAATTACTAAAGTAATCGTTCACTGTGGCTCAGACGACACCGCAGGCAGTCGGAACTGACAAAAGCTCATTTGATTCACCTTTTTAATCTTCTTAACAACTGTGGAAAGTCTGTTTTTATCTCTGGCCCACTCCTCACACTTGGTCGTGGCGCTGGTAGTTTTAGCAGGATTCTTTACCTCCACACCTGGCTCCAGTCCGCCTGCACAGCACACAACATTGGTTTTATTCATAACTTCGACTTGTTCTGGGAGTGACCCTCCTTTTACTGACGAGACAGTCTTCACCTGAACATGCTGGGGTGCCACATGCTCGCCTCCACCTTCCAGCACGCTGTACATTACGCACGTGACAGATTATCAATGTTTACACTCCACACACTGCCATCTCCCTCCCACTTCACGCCCTACAGGACCTTCTCAGAGTACCTCCTCCTGCCACAACTCCCCCTACAGGCCCTATCTGTCATTGCCACCATCACCATATCAGCCTATCATCCCTTCTCCAGAAACCGGCACACCCTACTGTCCAACTCCAGAACCCAACCCCCCCCGTCCCTCCCACCTTTGACCTCTAGTGCTGCCATTTTTGCCCCCCTCACCTCCCCTTCCTCTGTGACCCTTCCCATACTCTCCCTCTGGTCACATCGCTCTCCAACTCCCTCATTACATCATCCCAACAAACAACACGTGAATCAGTCCAACCTCCGTTCACTTCCCCAGTGCTCACAACCAGTCACACAGCAACGTCACCTGAAAGTGGCTCTGCTTACCACTCGCTCACTCAACAATAAAAGCCTTATTCTCAATGAGTTTATAACGGACAGTAAACTGGATTTCCTCTCTGCCTCACTGAAACCCGGCACAAACCATTGGACTATTTCTCACTAAACCAGACCACACCCCCACGGCTTCACATACATTGAAAAAGCTCACTCTGGGGTGGTGGGGGGGGGTGTTGCTGCTGTTTATAAAAAGGATATTATAATAACTTCCATCTTCATCCCCGCCACTCACTCATTATTGCCTTTAAACTCTCTGGTCCCTCTCCTTTAGTCATTGCTTAGTCATTTGCTGTCATTTATCGCCCCCCCCACCCCCCCCCCCCCCCCAAGCCAAACTCCTCCTTTCTCTCCGACTTCTCTGATTTTCTGACCCAGCTATGTGCCATCTCACCTTCTGCTTTCCTCCTGGGCGATTTATCGACAACTCCAACTGCAAACCTGCCCCTGAGTTCCTGGATCTGCTGCAATGCCTCAATTTCAACAGTTTGTATTGTGAAGGTATTTATTTACACACACACATACACAGTAACACACACACACACACACACACACAGTAACACATACACACACAGTAACACACAGTAATACACACACACACACATACACACACAGAGTAACACACACATACACACACACACACAGTAACACACACTTACACACACACACAGTAACACACACATACAGTAACACACACATACACACACACACACAGTAACACACACAGTAACACACACAGTAACACACACATACACACAGTAACACACACACACAGTAACACACACATACATACACACAGTAACACACACATACACACATACACACAGTAACACACACATACACACAGTAACACACACACACAGTAACACACACATACATACACACATTAACACACACATACACACATACACACAGTAACTCATACACATACACACACACACAGTAACACACAGACACACACAGTAACATACACACAGTAACACACACATACACACACACAGTAACACACACACATACACACACACACACACACACACACACACACACACACACACACAGTAACTCATACACATACACACACACACAAACACACAAACACAGTAACATACACACAGTAACACACACACACACACACACACACACAGTAACACACATACACACAGTAACTCACACACATACACACACACCCACACACACAGTAACACACATACACACAGTAACTCACACACATACACACACACCCACACACACACACAGTAACACGCACACACACACAGTAACACGCACACACACTCTCACACACACACACACACACACACACAGTAACACACACAGTAACACAGTAACACACACATACACACACACACACAGTAACACACACAGTAACACACACACAGTAACACACACAGTTTGTCCTGAAGGTGGCGCCAGAGGAAAACGCTGTTTATTTATTTAGTTATTAACTATTATTAAAGTTCGTTTGTGTGTAATTCATAAATAAATGAGAATAAAAGTTTCTATATTTAAATTATATGTGAAATCATCACAAACTGCATAGAATCTATTATTCATGATTATAGTAAAGATGCTTTTATTTTGAAGTGATTTGTGTTCATTAGATCAACTTTCACTGGACTGAAGTGAACTTTCCTTTATTGAACTCTGTAGTTCTGTTAGTGACACAAACATCCTGCAGTTAGTGTTTGTACCAGCAGATGGCGCCACTTCTCCATCCAGCCTCCTCTCTCTCTCTCTCTGCTCATTTCCTGTTTAGTTTACTTTCACTTCGTGTGCTCGATGTGAAGCAGCTTCTTTTCTCCTTCTGAAGGTATTTATTATAACTTTATTCAGTTTGTATTGTGAAGGTATTTATTATAACTTTATTCAGTTTGTATTGTGAAGGTATTTATTATAACTTTATTCAGTTTGTATTGTGAAGGTATTTATTATAACTTTATTCAGTTTGTATTGTGAAGGTATTTATTCTAACTTTATTCAGTTTGTATTGTGAAGGTATTTATTATAACTTTATTCAGTTTGTATTGTGAAGGTATTTATTATAACTTTATTCAGTTTGTATTGTGACAGTTTTCACAGTTTGACTCTTGAATGACTCTTTGTTCATCTTGTTAGTTTAGTTCCAGTAGAAACAGCAGAAATCTGTAGTTCTGAACTCTACTAACAGTCAACAGATCAACAGGAAGTGTTCCTCCATTTTAAAGTGTCTGATAACAGCTGACAGTACTGAGTCAGTGTTCATCAATAACTTCACACATTGTAATCTGTTACAGTTACTGATGATTACAAAGGAGGTAATTCATTTAGATTTGGCTTCTAGAGACTGGAACAGAGGTGGGGGGTGGGGGGCATAATATGTTAATATATAATAAGCTAATATATAATATGACTGTAGTGCTGTGGATGTAAATCAGTCAGTATAAAGGGCTTCAGGTAACTGGAGGTTCTTCTTCTCAGTGTTTATTCAGAGGTCTGATGAAGTATTATGAGTTTAGAGGATCTTTCTTCACACTCAATGTCCTCACTAATTAGTCTTATTGCTGCTCTGAACCTATTGAGCCTTCTGGAGCTGCAGAGCTGTCATTAATAATTAAAATCATAACAGAGATACAGTTCACATGTGTCCATGAAACACACTTCCTGCTGCTGCATCACGATAAAACAGAAAGTCTATCAGTCTGTCTTTACATATAACTGAGAAGCTCCTCTCTAGTAAATCCTCTATTTTCCTCCTGAATCACAGCAACATGAACATCAGAGATCAGATCAGATTATTGTTCTCAGATAGATGTGATGATCTTCCAGCTGTTCTCTCTGTGTTTCCTCTACAGATGAAGGTAGAACGTCTCTGTGAGCTGATGTGAATCCAGCAGCATCTGTCCAGGTAACATGACGAGCTGCTGCTGCTCTGACTGGATATAGTAGACTTGGAAGAAGAGGAACATTTAAAATGATGAAGAGCTTTTCAAAGTCTGTTTAATAGAAGTGAAGGGTTAGTGAACCCGAGCCCTAACCCTAACCCTAACCCTAACCCAAAAAAACAGGAAGTGTTTCCCTCTAGTCTTCAAACCATCTAAAAGCTTCCTGTAGAAACATTTTCATTGCGTTCTCCTAAACCTGTATCGTAACTGTTCAGTTACGACGGCTCTGAACTCGTCACTTAAGAACACGTGTTGGTTGCATGAGGCTCATTGTGAGCTTTGTGAAAGTGATTTGTTGGACACTGCAGCTCAAAGTGCCAACAGCATATAAGTGTCAGATGAGTGTATTTAGTATTGAAGTGACTGAGCTGCTCTCCTCCAGTCAGAGCTGTGTGTGTTTGTCATGTGACTGAGAGGAATGAAGAGAAATGATGTGTTGTTGTGTTTGTGTGAAGGTGTTTCTCTGCTATGGATCAGTGTGAGGACAGAGAGGAGGGAGTCCCTCCCTCTAAAAGCTCTCTGTGTGGGGAACATGACAGCCAGACCAAAGCTCAGAGGTGAGATGAGGATCTCTAACTGTCCATCACTGTTCTCCACTGTTCTCCACTCACATCACTCCACCATCATTATTCACACTCAAAGCTCTGTGTGTGTTGTGTTGAAGGACAGAGAAGCAGCTCAGATCAGACTCTGCTGGACCTGAACGTGTACCTGAACCTGAACCTGAACCCAGCTGTGTGTCCATGAAGAGTGACCGGTCCATGGGGTACCCTATACATTTTAAATCTGGACAACCGGCTCATAGAAGGTAAGAATGTTTTCATTTCTTTTAAGATTTATTGTCTCTCTGTCAGAGAGAGAGAGAGATGAATGACCTGCAGCATTGGTCCCTGCTGGATTTGAACCAGGGACGCTGTGACTATGTGGTATGCTCTCTAACCACCAGGGCGCGCCACAGCTTCATTTCTATCCAACATGCACATTTATCAGAGCTGTTGTTGTTTCAGGATCCAGCAGAGACCAGACTCTCCTGGACCTGAACCTGGACCTGGACCTGAACCCAGCTGTCTGTCCATGAAGAGCGACCGGTCATATAACTTTTTCATTGATTTTAAAGGAGGACGTCCATCAGCTGATCAGATGTAAGCTGTAACTGACAGTAAACGTTATGTTAGAAATGAACTGGTTTATATGACGTGTTGTCCGACCTCGTCAGTGAAAAGCCGGCCGTCATAGAGAGGGAGGAGACGTGATCATCATTTAAATATGGAGATAACACATCACATGTTCACACAGTGATGGTCCAATATTATATGAGACAAAATATCATCAAACTTCATTATAAAAGATTTTCAGTGTATTTGTTCTTGACGTCTTTGTTCCAAACAGGATTGACTGGCTTTAACCCAAATGTATTGAAAGCTTGTTATCTATGAGCCACTCTCTGACACTTTCTGATTCTTTACTAAGAGTTATGAGTTTCACTGACATCATTCCCAGAGAGCAGAAATGCAGAATCATCACAGCAGCTGTCAGATCATTTATATACATAAGAAATAAAATAGAAGCATGCAGCACCTCACATGTAATATCCTGAGGTTCTGATAAAACCACTTCAACATCACACACTTTACTTTTTCCTGGAAGAAATAAACCATCTTACAGTACTGTAACTATGACAACAGCACTGAATGACTAACTGTGTCAAAGGCTTTCTGCAGGTCAGCATCATTCCCTCCATCAAGGATTGACTCATAAATCAAACACATGAATAAGACAGGAGCCAGTAGACTGAAGCTCATACAACAAACTGTGTCTGACCAAATACTCAACCTGCTCAAACACAAGACGTTCAAACACCTCAGACATGACACCTGCCTACTTTCTCACTTACACACACCTCAATGTCATGTTCATACTGGGAGCTGCCCAGTTCAACCAGTCTGATACAAGCAGACACTGAGCAGCTCCACTGCAGCAGCTGCAGGTTGTAGCTGCCTTGCTCCAGGGCACTTCAGCAGTGTACAGTGAGGGAGGGAGAGCTGTATGGAGGTTTGTTCAGAGCTGTTGGGACTAAACCAAACTGACTGATGAAGCCAAACACTGAGCTGAAAGCTACAACCAGACTGAGCTGTTGATTCTCAGTGGGATCAGCAGGACTAGTAAAGCTTTACCACTACAGGGAGTCATCTGATTCTCTGTTCACATCCAAATATCACTTGATGGACCTTTAGCTTGTGTTTGTCTCTGTGTGGACAGACATAATGTGAGCTCATTCTTCATGATTCCTCCACAGAGTGGACCAGGAGAGCTCAGAGGTTCCCAGTGGTCAGTCTGCCCAGCAGCATCAAACACACCTGGACTCCATATTTATGGTCTGTACATGTACAACAACTACTTTTACATCTATTGTGTTCACAATCATCTCCATGCTGCACTTTGTAGACCAGTGGATTGTCAGTGTGTCCAACATGGATCTGATGTTTGCTTCATGATGTTAGTTTGATTGTGTCATTCATATATTATTCTGTTCCAGCTGCTGGAGGAGAACATCGTCACTTTTGTGAAGAACGAGCTGAAGAAGATGCAGAAGCTTCTGAGTCCAGATTACCCAGAATGCTTAGAGAGTCAGAGGGAGGATGAGGAGGTGTTGGACGGTGAGGAGGAAGAGCAGAGGAGGAGAAGCAGAGATGCATTTCTGAAGATCACGCTGCACTTCCTGAGGAGAATGAAGCAGGAGGAGCTGGCTGAGCGTCTGCAGAGCAGTAAGAGGATTTTAACAGATTTAACATGATGGATAAATGAGACATTTACTGAAGTCTCAAGAGATGGAGGAAAATATGTTTATATGCTGTTTTGTGTTTGTTCATTCAGGAAGTCGTGCTGCAAAGTGTCGACGTAAACTCAAGTCTAACCTGCAGAAGAAGTTCCAGTGTCTGTTTGAGGGGATCGCTAAAGCAGGAAACCCAACCCTTCTGAATCAGATCTACACACCGCTCTACGTCACAGAGGGAGGGACTGCAGATGTCAATGATGAACATGAGGTCAGACAGATTGAAACAGCATCCAGGAAACCAGACAGACCAGAAACAACAATCAGACAAGAAGACATCTTTAAAGCCTCACCTGGAAGAGATGAACCAATCAGAACAGTGATGACAAAGGGAGTGGCTGGCATTGGGAAAACAGTCTTAACACAGAAGTTCACTCTGGACTGGGCTGAAGACAAAGCCAACCAGGACATACACTTCACATTTCCATTCACTTTCAGAGAGCTGAATGTGCTGAAAGAGAAAAAGTACAGCTTGGTGGAACTTGTTCATCACTTCTTTACTGAAACCAAAGAAGCAGGAATCTGCAGGTTTGAAGAGTTCCAGGTTGTGTTCATCTTTGACGGTCTGGATGAGTGTCGACTTCCTCTGGACTTCCACAACACTGAGATCCTGACTGATGTTACAGAGTCCACCTCAGTGGATGTGCTGCTGACAAACCTCATCAGGGGGAAACTGCTTCCCTCTGCTCGCCTCTGGATAACCACACGACCTGCAGCGGCCAATCAGATCCCTCCAGAGTGTGTTGGCATGGTGACAGAGGTCAGAGGGTTCACTGACCCACAGAAGGAGGAGTACTTCAGCAGGAGATTGATAGATGAGGAGCAGGCCAGCACCATCATCTCCCACATCAAGACATCACGAAGCCTCTACATCATGTGCCACATCCCAGTCTTCTGCTGGATCACTGCTACAGTTCTGGAGGATGTGTTGAAAAGCAGAGAGAGAGGAGCGCTGCCCAAGACCCTGACTGAGATGTACATCCACTTCCTGGTGGTTCAGTCCAAATTGAAGAAGGTGAAGTATGATGGAGGAGCTGAGACAGATCCACACTGGAGTCCAGAGAGCAGGAAGATGATTGAGTCTCTGGGAAAACTGGCTTTTGAGCAACTTCAGAAAGGAAACCTGATCTTCTATGAATCAGACCTGACAGAGTGTGGCATCGATATCAGAGCAGCCTCAGTGTACTCAGGAGTGTTCACACAGGTCTTTAAAGAGGAGAAAGGGCTGTACCAGGACACGGTGTTTTGCTTCGTCCATCTGAGCGTTCAGGAGTTTCTGGCTGCTCTTCATGTCCATCTGACATTCATCAACTCTGGAGTCAATCTGCTGGAAGAACAAACAACATCCAGGTTGTCTAAAGTGTTTAAAGACAAATCAACACGTTTCTACCAGAGTGCTGTGGACGAGGCCTTAAAGAGTCCAAATGGACACCTGGACTTGTTCCTCCGCTTCCTCCTGGGTCTATCACTGCAGACCAATCAGACTTTCCTACGAGGTCTGCTGAGACAGACAGGAAGTAGCTCACAGACCAATCAGAAAACAGTTCAGTACATCAAGAAGAAGCTGAGTGAGAATGTGTCTGCAGAGAGAAGCATCAATCTGTTCCACTGTCTGAATGAACTGAATGATCGTTCTCTAGTGGAGGAGATCCAACACTACCTGAGATCAGGAAGTCTCTCCACAGATAAACTGTCTCCTGCTCAGTGGTCAGCTCTGGTCTTCATCTTACTGTCATCAGATAAAGATCTGGACGTGTTTGACCTGAAGAAATACTCTGCTTCAGAGGAGGCTCTTCTGAGGCTGCTGCCAGTGGTCAAAGCCTCCAACAAAGCTCTGTAGGTGCACACAGAACTAAGATTCCAGATTAATGGAGTTTCATCTTTGCTCAATGAAGAAAAGTAATGTTTGCAATTCTTTTGTTCTGCTGATTCTTCTCCAGGTTGAGTGACTGTAACCTCTCAGAGAGAAGCTGTGCAGCTCTGTCCTCAGTTCTCAGCTCCCAGTCCTCTAGTCTGAGAGATCTGGACCTGAGTAACAACAACCTGCAGGATTCAGGAGTGAAGCAGCTTTCTGCTGGACTGGAGAGTCCACACTGCGGACTGGAAACTCTCAGGTCAGATCAAGTTATACTTTGTCTTTGAAGTATTTTTCTCATGTATTAGGTTCAGTTTTTCTAATATCAGGATTTCAGATTCACAAAAGTTTTTCACCAGGTCTTTATTTTCACAGGAAATAAAATGTTAGGATTTTCCAGTTTATCTTTCCTTGATGCAGCTTTATAAACTAAAGAAACTGATCTTTACTTTTATATCATGTGATTGAGATATTTACGTCTGTTTATCACAGATTCTGATGTATTTAACTTGTATCTTCAGACTGAGTGACTGTAACCTCTCAGAGAGAAGCTGTGCAGCTCTGTCTTCAGTTCTCAGCTCCCAGTCCTCTAGTCTGAGAGATCTGGACCTGAGTAACAACAACCTGCAGGATTCAGGAGTGAAGCAGCTTTCTGCTGGACTGGAGAGTCCACACTGTGGACTGGAAACTCTCAGGTCAGGATTCATCAACTTGTTCAACTGATCATCATTTAAACTGATTTATATGAGAAGATAAACACCTGGACATTTTCTCTACTCAGATTATCTTCAGCATGTGTTTAGACCCTGTGAATAACTTTCTATTAATATATATTTATTAGTTTTGTTGTGTCTCTGCTGTTGGAACCTGAAATACCAGAGAGGAGTTTAACTGTGTAACTGACCCAAAGTAAAACACACAGACAGTTATTCAGTGAACAGGTTTTGGTAACCGTTGTAGTTTCTTTTAATCTCAGAGCAGTATCTGTGCTGGGATGATAGTGATTGTTACTCACCATGGTGATATGACACTTCACCTCAGCTGTTATCTGGTTAACCACCATTTAATTATTCTTTTGTTTCAAACAACCTTAAAACTGGATGATCACTGAAACTGAATGAAGGAGTCAGAAATGTTTGCTTTCTGTTATCTTTTACTGTTATTTCCACAGTGTTCAGTCCTTATTTGTAACATTAGTTGTGATTCCTGTTCTGTATTCAACTGTGAGCATCTGAGACGGAGTCATTTAGCTCTGTGACGTGTTGGAGGTTTGATGTTCATACAAACTGTAGTCAGAGTCTGTCACCTGCAGCTCTTCATCCGATCAGCTCCCTGTGGCTGCTTTTTATTGAATATTATTTTATTAACATCTATTTTTAGCAGTTGCTAACATCATGTTGACTAAGGTTACAGGAAGCTGGAAGTACTTCACAGTAAAAGCTTTACAGTGGAAAGTATGAAGTTTAACTGTAAAGATGACAGATGACAGGTGATGACAGTAATAAACACAGGAGCTTCCAGTCCTGCAGTGATCTCAGATCATGTGACATGTGTGTTGTTTTGTGTGTTCAGTCTGTCAGGATGTCTGATCACAAAGGAAGGCTGTGCTTCTCTGGGCTCAGCTCTGAGTGCCAACCCCTCCCATCTGAGAGAGCTGGACCTGAGATACAATCATCCAGGAGACTCAGGAGAGAAGATCCTGTCTGCTGGACTGGAGGATCCACACTGGAGACTGGACACTCTCAGGTATGAACAGACAGGTGGACACTCTCAGGTATAGACAGACAGGTGGACACTCTCAGGTATGAACATACAGATGGACACTCTCAGGTATGGACAGACAGGTGGACACTCTCAGGTAGAGACAGACAGATGGACACTCTCAGGTAGAGACAGACAGATGGACACTCTCAGGTATGGACAGACAGGTGGACACTCTCAGGTATGGACAGACAGGTGGACACTCTCAGGTATGGACAGGTGGACACTCACAGGTATAGACAGACAGGTGGACACTCTCAGGTATGGACAGGTGGACACTCACAGGTATAGACAGACAGGTGGACATTCTCAAGTATGGACAGACAGGTGGACACTCTTAGATATGGACAGACAAATGGGCACTCTCAGTTATGGACAGGTGGACACTCTCAGGTATGGACAGACAGGTGGACACTCTCAGGTATGGACAGGTGGACACTCACAGGTATAGACAGACAGGTGGACATTCTCAAGTATGGACAGACAGGTGGACACTCTTAGATATGGACAGACAAATGGGCACTCTCAGTTATGGACAGGTGGACACTCTCAGGTATGGACAGACAGATGGACACTCTTAGGTATGGACAGACAGATGGACACTCTCAAGTATGGACAGACAGATGGACACTCTTAGGTATGGACAGACAGGTGGACACTCTCAGGTATGGACAGACAGGTGGACAGACAGATGTTTGACTCTCTCTCCTCCTTTCAGGCTGCAGCCTGCTGGAGAACGATGGTTGACACCAGGTCCTTGGAGATGTAAGTGTGTTTTCATTCATCAAACTGTGACATCACTCATTCACATCCTGCTGATGATGAAGATGATGACATCATCAATAACTGCAGCTGTATTGTGTCTCGTTCTCTCCATCAGATGCCTGTGAACTGGAACTGGATCCAAACACAATGAACGGATACCTCAAACTGTCTGATAACAACAGGAAGGTGACACGTGTGGAGGAGGATCAGCCATATCCTGATCATCCAGACAGATTTGACACCTACGTTCAGCTGCTGAGTAGAAATGTTCTGACTGGTCGCTGTTACTGGGAAGTCGAGTGGCGAGGAGACGTTTATATAGCAGTGAGTTACAGAAGAATCAACAGGAAAGGAAACGGTATTGACTGTGTGTTTGGAAGGAACGATCAGTCCTGGAGTCTGGACTGCTCTGATGATGGTTGTTACTATGTTTGGCACAATGACAGCAGAACATTCATCTCCTCCTCCTCCTCCTCCTCCTCCTCCTCCTCTGTCTCTAACAGAGTAGCAGTGTATGTGGACTGTCCTGCTGGCACTCTGTCCTTCTACAGAGTCTCCTCTGACACACTGATCCACCTCCACACCTTCAACACCACATTCACTGGACCTCTGTGTGCTGGGTTTACAGTCTGCTCTGGTTCCTCAGTGTCTCTGTGTGGTCTGTAGGACAGACAGTCTGCAGACAGACGGTTCAGTCTGAACAGGATCACACACACTTTATTGTACAGGACAGTAGAGATAGACAGGAAACAGGCAGAGAGAGGGGGAATGACACGCAGGTGCTCTACCCACTGAGCTATGCTCAACCCCACACAGCTGATATTTATGATCATTGTTATTTAGTATGCAGAGAATCATTGTACTGTAATTATAATGTAGTTTGTGTAATGAATCATTTCTAGTCCAGAATGAAGGACTGACAGTAGGAAGAGTCGTCATGTTTTATGTTAATGTCTGAACTACATTAAAGGCTCTGGTCATGTGACATGTTGACCAATCAGAGTCTCTGATTGGTTGTTGAGATGAGCTGATGTCATTCTGTGTCTTACAATAAAAACTGTTTCATCTTCAACCAAAACAGTTTCATGTTTTATTTCATCTTTGTGTTAATAGTTAATAATTATTCATTTATTGGCCAGCCTGCTGTTTCACATCCTTCAAGCCCGGAGACCACTGTACACTATGTTTGAGCACGCCAAGTTAGCCGCAGCACGCCGAAGCCGACTTGCTTACCGGGCAAGTTCAGTGTGTCAGGATGTCTGATCACAGAGGAAGGCTGTGCTTCTCTGGCCTCAGCTCTGAGGTCCAACCCCTCCCATCTGAGAGAGCTGGACCTGAGCTACAATCATCCAGGAGACTCAGGAGAGAAGATCCTGTCTGCTGGACTGGAGGATCCACACTGGAGACTGGACACTCTCAGGTATGGACAGACAGGTAGACACTCTCAGGTATGGACAGTATGCCTGACCCTGGCCACATGTCGAACTCTGTCTTTTCTCCCCTTTCCTTGCCAGATGTGTGATATTGCTTAAGTGGAAGAATGCAGCCTCAACCCCTCCCACGCTCAGTGGCTGAGAGATATTATGTCCTGTCTTAATCTTGAAAAAATACACGACTCCATCCATAACTCCAAAGGAAGATTTCAGAGGGTGTGGGGCCTTTTTTGAAACACTTCAATAATCTCTAGACCAGCTAGAGGCTTGTTCTTGAGCCTGCATTTTGTCTAAACTTATGACAGTAACATCACATGTAAAATATTCTCTCTCCTACATCTAACCCATCAATGGATCTATTACCTGCTACACTTGTTTTTGTGCATATATACATATACGGGTATATATGTGTGGACATGCTTGTATGTATGTGCTTACATATGTATTCTGTTCTCTTTACTCATCTCATTATTCTCCTCCAATTGAACCTGACCTCCAGCTACCACCTGTATCACTCCAGGAATGAAATACAACTGATTATTTTGTTTACCTTTCTATGTACAGCTTGGCTTGTTAAAGATGCTAGGGAGGGTTAAGATATGGTTCTATGCACCAATCCTGTCATAATTTTGTATATTGTGAAAAAATCACCAGTCGATGTCACAGTCCACCCCACTGACATCCCCATGGCTGAGGCTGTTTCTGTGGAGCCAGACTGCATCCTAGCCGTGACGTGGCAGCGCAGCGGCTCCCCCGCCTCCACCCGCTGTGTTGTCCCCTCCTCCTCGCTTCGGCCACTGGAGGAGCTGAATCACAGCCCGGCAGCCGCAGCACCATGCTTGGTGGCAACCGCCGCGGATATCCCATCTTCCGCCAAAGCTGCCACTGCTGCCCCATCTAACAAGGCTATGAATCAGGCACCCACCCATTGTTCGGCACTTAAGGTTTGCCAACGCCATCACACACACCTACTCCGGAGCCACGACCACCAACATCCTGGAAAACTTCCCGGGTCTCCTGAAGTCAGCCCCCCCAACAATTACTAAAGTAATCGTTCACTGTGGCTCAGACGACACTGCAGGCAGTCGGAACTGACAAAAGCTCATTTTATTCACCTTTTTAATCTCCTTAACAACTGTGGAAAGTCTGTTGTTATCTCTGGCCCACTCCCCACACTTGGTCATGGCGCTGGTAGTTTTAGCAGGATTCTTTACCTCCACACCTGGCTCCAGTCTGCCTGCACAGCACACAACATTGGTTTTATTCATAACTTCAACTTGTTCTGGGAGCGACCCTCCTTTTACTGACGAGACGGTCTTCACCTGAACATGCTGGGGTGCCACATGCTCGCCTCCACCTTCCAGCACGCTGTACATTACGCACATGACAGACTATCAATGTTTACACTCCACACACTGCCATCTCCCTCCCACTTCACGCCCTACAGGACCTTCTCAGAGTACCTCCTCCTGCCACAACTCCCCCTACAGGCCCTATCGGTCATTGCCACCATCACCATATCAGCCTATCATCCCTTCTCCAGAAACCGGCCCATCTTTGACCTCTAGTGCTGCCATTTTTGCCCCCCCTCACCTCCCCTTCCTCTGTGACCCTTCCCATACTCTCCCTCTGGTCACATCGCTCTCCAACTCCCTCGTTACATCATCCCAACAAACAACTCGTGAATCTGTCCAACCTCCGTTCACTTCCCCAGTGCTCAGGGGGTGTTGCTGCTGTTTATAGAAAGGACATTATAATAACTTCCATCTTCATCCCCGCCTCTCACTCATTATTGCCTTTTAACTCTCTGGTCCCTCTCCTTTAGTCATTGCTGTCATTTATCCCCCCCCCCAAGCCAAACTCCTTCTTTCTCTCCGACTTCTCTGATTTTCTGACCCAGCTATGTGCCATCTCACCTTCTGCTTTCCTCCTGGGCGATTTATCGACAACTCCAACTGCAAACCTGCCCCTGAGTTCCTGGATCTGCTGCAATGCCTCAATTTCAACAGTTTGTAATGTGAAGGTATTTATTTACACACACACACACACACAGTAACACACACACAGTAACACACACATACACACACAGTAACACACACATACACACACACAGTAACACACACACAGTAACTCATTTACTCTCTTTTATTTTGAATTCAACTTTCACTGGACTGAAGTGAACTTTCCTTTATTGAACTCTGAGTTCTGTTAGTGACACAAACATCCTGCAGTTAGTGTTTGTACCAGCAGATGGCGCCACTTCTCCATCCAGCCTCCTCTCTCTCTCTCTCTCTCTCTCTCTCTCTCTCTCTCTCTCTCTCTCTCTCTCTCTCTCTCTCTCTCTGCTCATTTCCTGTTTAGTTTACTTCCTCATGTGTGCTCTATGTGAAGCAGCTTCTTTACTCCTTCTGAAGGTATTTATTATAACTTTATTCAGTTTGTATTGTGAAGGTATTTATTCTAACTTTATTCAGTTTGTATTGTGAAGGTATTTATTATAACTTAATCAGTTTGTATTGTGAAGGTATTTATTATAACTTTATTCAGTTTGTATTGTGACAGTTTTCACAGTTTGATTCTTGAATGACTCTTTGTTCATCTTGTTAGTTTAGTTCCAGTAGAAACAGCAGAAATCTGTAGTTCTGAACTCTACTAACAGTCAACAGATCAACAGGAAGTGTTCCTCCATTTTAAAGTGTCTGATAACAGCTGACAGTACTGAGTCAGTGTTCATCAATAACTTCACACATTGTAATCTGTTACAGTTACTGATGATTACAAAGGAGGTAATTCATTTAGATTTGGCTTCTAGAGACTGGAACAGAGGTGGGGGGTGGGGGGCATAATATGTTAATATATAATAAGCTAATATATAATATGACTGTAGTGCTGTGGATGTAAATCAGTCAGTATAAAGGGCTTCAGGTAACTGGAGGTTCTTCTTCTCAGTGTTTATTCAGAGGTCTGATGAAGTATTATGAGTTTAGAGGATCTTTCTTCACACTCAATGTCCTCACTAATTAGTCTTATTGCTGCTCTGAACCTATTGAGCCTTCTGGAGCTGCAGAGCTGTCATTAATAATTAAAATCATAACAGAGATACAGTTCACATGTGTCCATGAAACACACTTCCTACTGCTGCATCACGATAAAACAGAAAGTCTATCAGTCTGTCTTTACATATAACTGAGAAGCTCCTCTCTAGTAAATCCTCTATTTTCCTCCTGAATCACAGCAACATGAACATCAGAGATCAGATCAGATTATTGTTCTCAGATAGATGTGATGATCTTCCAGCTGTTCTCTCTGTGTTTCCTCTACAGATGAAGGTAGAACGTCTCTGTGAGCTGATGTGAATCCAGCAGCATCTGTCCAGGTAACATGACGAGCTGCTGCTGCTCTGACTGGATATAGTAGACTTGGAAGAAGAGGAACATTTAAAATGATGAAGAGCTTTTCAAAGTCTGTTTAATAGAAGTGAAGGGTTAGTGAACCCGAGCCCTAACCCTAACCCTAACCCTAACCCAAAAAAACAGGAAGTGTTTCCCTCTAGTCTTCAAACCATCTAAAAGCTTCCTGTAGAAACATTTTCATTGCGTTCTCCTAAACCTGTATCGTAACTGTTCAGTTACGACGGCTCTGAACTCGTCACTTAAGAACACGTGTTGGTTGCATGAGGCTCATTGTGAGCTTTGTGAAAGTGATTTGTTGGACACTGCAGCTCAAAGTGCCAACAGCATATAAGTGTCAGATGAGTGTATTTAGTATTGAAGTGACTGAGCTGCTCTCCTCCAGTCAGAGCTGTGTGTGTTTGTCATGTGACTGAGAGGAATGAAGAGAAATGATGTGTTGTTGTGTTTGTGTGAAGGTGTTTCTCTGCTATGGATCAGTGTGAGGACAGAGAGGAGGGAGTCCCTCCCTCTAAAAGCTCTCTGTGTGGGGAACATGACAGCCAGACCAAAGCTCAGAGGTGAGATGAGGATCTCTAACTGTCCATCACTGTTCTCCACTGTTCTCCACTCACATCACTCCACCATCATTATTCACACTCAAAGCTCTGTGTGTGTTGTGTTGAAGGACAGAGAAGCAGCTCAGATCAGACTCTGCTGGACCTGAACGTGTACCTGAACCTGAACCTGAACCCAGCTGTGTGTCCATGAAGAGTGACCGGTCCATGGGGTACCCTATACATTTTAAATCTGGACAACCGGCTCATAGAAGGTAAGAATGTTTTCATTTCTTTTAAGATTTATTGTCTCTCTGTCAGAGAGAGAGAGAGATGAATGACCTGCAGCATTGGTCCCTGCTGGATTTGAACCAGGGACGCTGTGACTATGTGGTATGCTCTCTAACCACCAGGGCGCGCCACAGCTTCATTTCTATCCAACATGCACATTTATCAGAGCTGTTGTTGTTTCAGGATCCAGCAGAGACCAGACTCTCCTGGACCTGAACCTGGACCTGGACCTGAACCCAGCTGTCTGTCCATGAAGAGCGACCGGTCATATAACTTTTTCATTGATTTTAAAGGAGGACGTCCATCAGCTGATCAGATGTAAGCTGTAACTGACAGTAAACGTTATGTTAGAAATGAACTGGTTTATATGACGTGTTGTCCGACCTCGTCAGTGAAAAGCCGGCCGTCATAGAGAGGGAGGAGACGTGATCATCATTTAAATATGGAGATAACACATCACATGTTCACACAGTGATGGTCCAATATTATATGAGACAAAATATCATCAAACTTCATTATAAAAGATTTTCAGTGTATTTGTTCTTGACGTCTTTGTTCCAAACAGGATTGACTGGCTTTAACCCAAATGTATTGAAAGCTTGTTATCTATGAGCCACTCTCTGACACTTTCTCATTCTTTACTAATAGTTGTGAGTTTCACTGACATCATTCCCAGAGAGCAGAAATGCAGAATCATCACAGCAGCTGTCAGATCATTTATATACATAAGAAATAAAATAGAAGCATGCAGCACCTCACATGTAATATCCTGAGGTTCTGATAAAACCACTTCAACATCACACACTTTACTTTTTCCTGGAAGAAATAAACCATCTTACAGTACTGTAACTATGACAACAGCACTGAATGACTAACTGTGTCAAAGGCTTTCTGCAGGTCAGCATCATTCCCTCCATCAAGGATTGACTCATAAATCAAACACATGAATAAGACAGGAGCCAGTAGACTGAAGCTCATACAACAAACTGTGTCTGACCAAATACTCAACCTGCTCAAACACAAGACGTTCAAACACCTCAGACATGACACCTGCCTACTTTCTCACTTACACACACCTCAATGTCATGTTCATACTGGGAGCTGCCCAGTTCAACCAGTCTGATACAAGCAGACACTGAGCAGCTCCACTGCAGCAGCTGCAGGTTGTAGCTGCCTTGCTCCAGGGCACTTCAGCAGTGGACAGTGAGGGAGGGAGAGCTGTATGGAGGTTTGTTCAGAGCTGTTGGGACTAAACCAAACTGACTGATGAAGCCAAACACTGAGCTGAAAGCTACAACCAGACTGAGCTGTTGATTCTCAGTGGGATCAGCAGGACTAGTAAAGCTTTACCACTACAGGGAGTCATCTGATTCTCTGTTCACATCCAAATATCACTTGATGGACCTTTAGCTTGTGTTTGTCTCTGTGTGGACAGACATAATGTGAGCTCATTCTTCATGATTCCTCCACAGAGTGGACCAGGAGAGCTCAGAGGTTCCCAGTGGTCAGTCTGCCCAGCAGCATCAAACACACCTGGACTCCATATTTATGGTCTGTACATGTACAACAACTACTTTTACATCTATTGTGTTCACAATCATCTCCATGCTGCACTTTGTAGACCAGTGGATTGTCAGTGTGTCCAACATGGATCTGATGTTTGCTTCATGATGTTAGTTTGATTGTGTCATTCATATATTATTCTGTTCCAGCTGCTGGAGGAGAACATCGTCACTTTTGTGAAGAACGAGCTGAAGAAGATGCAGAAGCTTCTGAGTCCAGATTACCCAGAATGCTTAGAGAGTCAGAGGGAGGATGAGGAGGTGTTGGACGGTGAGGAGGAAGAGCAGAGGAGGAGAAGCAGAGATGCATTTCTGAAGATCACGCTGCACTTCCTGAGGAGAATGAAGCAGGAGGAGCTGGCTGAGCGTCTGCAGAGCAGTAAGAGGATTTTAACAGATTTAACATGATGGATAAATGAGACATTTACTGAAGTCTCAAGAGATGGAGGAAAATATGTTTATATGCTGTTTTGTGTTTGTTCATTCAGGAAGTCGTGCTGCAAAGTGTCGACGTAAACTCAAGTCTAACCTGCAGAAGAAGTTCCAGTGTCTGTTTGAGGGGATCGCTAAAGCAGGAAACCCAACCCTTCTGAATCAGATCTACACACCGCTCTACGTCACAGAGGGAGGGACTGCAGATGTCAATGATGAACATGAGGTCAGACAGATTGAAACAGCATCCAGGAAACCAGACAGACCAGAAACAACAATCAGACAAGAAGACATCTTTAAAGCCTCACCTGGAAGAGATGAACCAATCAGAACAGTGATGACAAAGGGAGTGGCTGGCATTGGGAAAACAGTCTTAACACAGAAGTTCACTCTGGACTGGGCTGAAGACAAAGCCAACCAGGACATACACTTCACATTTCCATTCACTTTCAGAGAGCTGAATGTGCTGAAAGAGAAAAAGTACAGCTTGGTGGAACTTGTTCATCACTTCTTTACTGAAACCAAAGAAGCAGGAATCTGCAGGTTTGAAGAGTTCCAGGTTGTGTTCATCTTTGACGGTCTGGATGAGTGTCGACTTCCTCTGGACTTCCACAACACTGAGATCCTGACTGATGTTACAGAGTCCACCTCAGTGGATGTGCTGCTGACAAACCTCATCAGGGGGAAACTGCTTCCCTCTGCTCGCCTCTGGATAACCACACGACCTGCAGCGGCCAATCAGATCCCTCCAGAGTGTGTTGGCATGGTGACAGAGGTCAGAGGGTTCACTGACCCACAGAAGGAGGAGTACTTCAGCAGGAGATTGATAGATGAGGAGCAGGCCAGCACCATCATCTCCCACATCAAGACATCACGAAGCCTCTACATCATGTGCCACATCCCAGTCTTCTGCTGGATCACTGCTACAGTTCTGGAGGATGTGTTGAAAAGCAGAGAGAGAGGAGCGCTGCCCAAGACCCTGACTGAGATGTACATCCACTTCCTGGTGGTTCAGTCCAAATTGAAGAAGGTGAAGTATGATGGAGGAGCTGAGACAGATCCACACTGGAGTCCAGAGAGCAGGAAGATGATTGAGTCTCTGGGAAAACTGGCTTTTGAGCAACTTCAGAAAGGAAACCTGATCTTCTATGAATCAGACCTGACAGAGTGTGGCATCGATATCAGAGCAGCCTCAGTGTACTCAGGAGTGTTCACACAGGTCTTTAAAGAGGAGAAAGGGCTGTACCAGGACACGGTGTTTTGCTTCGTCCATCTGAGCGTTCAGGAGTTTCTGGCTGCTCTTCATGTCCATCTGACATTCATCAACTCTGGAGTCAATCTGCTGGAAGAACAAACAACATCCAGGTTGTCTAAAGTGTTTAAAGACAAATCAACACGTTTCTACCAGAGTGCTGTGGACGAGGCCTTAAAGAGTCCAAATGGACACCTGGACTTGTTCCTCCGCTTCCTCCTGGGTCTATCACTGCAGACCAATCAGACTTTCCTACGAGGTCTGCTGAGACAGACAGGAAGTAGCTCACAGACCAATCAGAAAACAGTTCAGTACATCAAGAAGAAGCTGAGTGAGAATGTGTCTGCAGAGAGAAGCATCAATCTGTTCCACTGTCTGAATGAACTGAATGATCGTTCTCTAGTGGAGGAGATCCAACACTACCTGAGATCAGGAAGTCTCTCCACAGATAAACTGTCTCCTGCTCAGTGGTCAGCTCTGGTCTTCATCTTACTGTCATCAGATAAAGATCTGGACGTGTTTGACCTGAAGAAATACTCTGCTTCAGAGGAGGCTCTTCTGAGGCTGCTGCCAGTGGTCAAAGCCTCCAACAAAGCTCTGTAGGTGCACACAGAACTAAGATTCCAGATTAATGGAGTTTCATCTTTGCTCAATGAAGAAAAGTAATGTTTGCAATTCTTTTGTTCTGCTGATTCTTCTCCAGGTTGAGTGACTGTAACCTCTCAGAGAGAAGCTGTGCAGCTCTGTCCTCAGTTCTCAGCTCCCAGTCCTCTAGTCTGAGAGATCTGGACCTGAGTAACAACAACCTGCAGGATTCAGGAGTGAAGCAGCTTTCTGCTGGACTGGAGAGTCCACACTGCGGACTGGAAACTCTCAGGTCAGATCAAGTTATACTTTGTCTTTGAAGTATTTTTCTCATGTATTAGGTTCAGTTTTTCTAATATCAGGATTTCAGATTCACAAAAGTTTTTCACCAGGTCTTTATTTTCACAGGAAATAAAATGTTAGGATTTTCCAGTTTATCTTTCCTTGATGCAGCTTTATAAACTAAAGAAACTGATCTTTACTTTTATATCATGTGATTGAGATATTTACGTCTGTTTATCACAGATTCTGATGTATTTAACTTGTATCTTCAGACTGAGTGACTGTAACCTCTCAGAGAGAAGCTGTGCAGCTCTGTCTTCAGTTCTCAGCTCCCAGTCCTCTAGTCTGAGAGATCTGGACCTGAGTAACAACAACCTGCAGGATTCAGGAGTGAAGCAGCTTTCTGCTGGACTGGAGAGTCCACACTGTGGACTGGAAACTCTCAGGTCAGGATTCATCAACTTGTTCAACTGATCATCATTTAAACTGATTTATATGAGAAGATAAACACCTGGACATTTTCTCTACTCAGATTATCTTCAGCATGTGTTTAGACCCTGTGAATAACTTTCTATTAATATATATTTATTAGTTTTGTTGTGTCTCTGCTGTTGGAACCTGAAATACCAGAGAGGAGTTTAACTGTGTAACTGACCCAAAGTAAAACACACAGACAGTTATTCAGTGAACAGGTTTTGGTAACCGTTGTAGTTTCTTTTAATCTCAGAGCAGTATCTGTGCTGGGATGATAGTGATTGTTACTCACCATGGTGATATGACACTTCACCTCAGCTGTTATCTGGTTAACCACCATTTAATTATTCTTTTGTTTCAAACAACCTTAAAACTGGATGATCACTGAAACTGAATGAAGGAGTCAGAAATGTTTGCTTTCTGTTATCTTTTACTGTTATTTCCACAGTGTTCAGTCCTTATTTGTAACATTAGTTGTGATTCCTGTTCTGTATTCAACTGTGAGCATCTGAGACGGAGTCATTTAGCTCTGTGACGTGTTGGAGGTTTGATGTTCATACAAACTGTAGTCAGAGTCTGTCACCTGCAGCTCTTCATCCGATCAGCTCCCTGTGGCTGCTTTTTATTGAATATTATTTTATTAACATCTATTTTTAGCAGTTGCTAACATCATGTTGACTAAGGTTACAGGAAGCTGGAAGTACTTCACAGTAAAAGCTTTACAGTGGAAAGTATGAAGTTTAACTGTAAAGATGACAGATGACAGGTGATGACAGTAATAAACACAGGAGCTTCCAGTCCTGCAGTGATCTCAGATCATGTGACATGTGTGTTGTTTTGTGTGTTCAGTCTGTCAGGATGTCTGATCACAAAGGAAGGCTGTGCTTCTCTGGGCTCAGCTCTGAGTGCCAACCCCTCCCATCTGAGAGAGCTGGACCTGAGATACAATCATCCAGGAGACTCAGGAGAGAAGATCCTGTCTGCTGGACTGGAGGATCCACACTGGAGACTGGACACTCTCAGGTATGGACAGACAGGTGGACACTCTCAGGTATGGACAGACAGGTGGACACTCTCAGGTACGGACAGACAGGTGGACACTCTCAGGTAGAGACAGACAGGTGGACACTCTCAGGTATGGACAGACAGATGGACACTCTCAGGTATGGATAGATGGACGCTCTCAGGTAGAGACAGACAGGTGGACACTCTCAGGTATGGACAGACAGATGGACACTCTCAGGTATGGTTAGATGGACGCTCTCAGGTATGGACAGACAGATGGACACTCTCAGGTATGGACAGATGGACACTCTCAGGTATGGACAGACAGACCAACACTCTCAGGTATGGACAGATGGACACTCTCAGGTATAGACAGACAGGTAGACACTCTCAGGTATGGACAGACAGATGGACACACTCAGGTAAGGACAGACAGATTGACACTCATGGGTATGGACAGACAGGTGGACACTCTCAGGTATGGACAGACCGATGGACACACTCAGGTATGGACAGACAGATGGACACTCTCAGGTATGGACAGACAGGTTGACAGACAGGTGGACACTCAGGTACGGCCAAACAGGTAGACACTCTCAGGTATGGACACTCTCAGGTAGGGACAGACAAGTGGACAATCTCAGGTATGGACAGACAGGTGGACGCTCTCAGGTACGGACAGACAGGTGGACACTCTCAGGTATACACAGATGGACACTCTCAGGTATGGACAGACAGGTGGACACTCTCAGGTATACACAGATGGACACTCTCAGGTATGGACAGACAGGTGGACACTCTCAGGTATGGACAGACAGGTGGACAGACAGGTGTTTGACTCTCTCTCCTCCTTTCAGGCTGCAGCCTGCTGGAGAACGATGGGTGACACCAGGTCCTTGGAGATGTAAGTGTGTTTTCATTCATCAAACTGTGACATCACTCATTCACATCCTGCAGAGGATGAAGATGATGTCATCATCAATAACTGCAGCTGTATTGTGTCTCGTTCTCTCCATCAGATGCCTGTGAACTGGAACTGGATCCAAACACAATGCACAGAAGACTCAAACTGTCTGATAACAACAGGAAGGTGACATGTGTGAGGGAGGATCAGTTATATCCTGATCATCCAGACAGATTTGACTACTGGCCTCAGCTGCTGAGTAGAAATGATCTGACTGGTCGCTGTTACTGGGAGGTCGAGTGGAGAGGAAATGTTAATATATCAGTGAGTTACAGAAGAATCAGCAGGAAAGGAGACATTGACTGTTGGTTTGGAGGGAACGATCAGTCCTGGAGTCTGAGATGCTCTGATGATGATGGTCGTTACTCTGTCTGGCACAATAAGAGAGAAACATCCATCTCCTCCTCCTCCTCCTCCTCCTCCTCCTCCTCCTCCTCCTCCTCTGTCTCTAACAGAGTAGCAGTGTATGTGGACTGTCCTGCTGGCACTCTGTCCTTCTACAGAGTCTCCTCTGACACACTGATCCACCTCCACACCTTCAACACCACATTCACTGGACCTCTGTATGCTGGGTTTATGGTCTGGTCTGATTCCTCAGTGTCTCTGTGTGGTCTGTAGGACAGACAGTCTGCAGACAGACGGTTCAGTGTCTCTGTGTGGTCTGTAGGACAGACAGTCTGCAGACAGACGGTTCAGTCTGAACAGGATCACACACACAGCTGATATTTATGATCATTGTTATTTAGTATGCAGAGAATCATTGTACTGTAATTATAATGTAGTTTGTGTAATGAATCATTTCTAGTCCAGAATGAAGGACTGACAGTAGGAAGAGTCGTCATGTTTTATGTTAATGTCTGAACTACATTAAAGGCTCTGGTCATGTGACATGTTGACCAATCAGAGTCTCTCATTGGTTGTTGAGATGAGCTGATGTCACTCTGTGTCTTACAATAAAAACAGTTTCATGTTTTATTTCATCTTTGTGTTAATAGCTAATAATTATCTTAAATAATTATTCATTTATTGTCCAGCCTGCTGTTTCACATCCTTCAAGCCCAGAGACCACTGTACACTATGTTTGAGCACGCCAAGTTAGCCGCAGCACGCCAAAGCCGACTTGCTTACCGGGCAAGTTCAGTGTGTCAGGATGTCTGATCACAGAGGAAGGCTGTGCTTCTCTGGCCTCAGCTCTGAGGTCCAACCCCTCCCATCTGAGAGAGCTGGACCTGAGCTACAATCATCCAGGAGTCTCAGGAGAGAAGATCCTGTCTGCTGGACTGGAGGATCCACACTGGAGACTGGACACTCTCAGGTATGGACAGACAGGTGGACACTCTCAGGTAAGGACAGACAGGTGGACACTCTCAGATATGGACAGACAGTTGGACACTCTCAGGTATGGAGAAGACAGGTGGACACTCTCAAGTATGGACAGATAGGTGGACACTCTCAGATATGGACAGATAGGTGGACACTCAGGTATGGACAGACAGGTGGACACTCTCAGGTATGAACAGATAAGTGGACAATCTGCTGGACTGAAGGATCCACACTGGAGACTGGACACTCTCAGGTATGGACAGACAGGTGGACACTCTCAGGTATGGACAGACAGGTGGACACTCTCAGGTATGGATAGACAGGTTGACACTCTCAGGTATGGAGAAGACAGGTGGACACTCTCAAGTATGGACAGACAGGTGGACACTCTCAGGTATGGACAGACAGGTGGACACTCTAAGGTATGGACAGACAGATGGACACTCTCAGGTATGGACAGACAGGTGGACACTCTCAGGTATGGAGAAGACAGATGGACACTCTCAAGTATGGACAGATAGGTGGACACTCTCAGATGTGGACAGACAGATGGACACTCTCAGGTACAGACAGACAGGTGGAGACTCTCAGTTATGGACACTCTCAGGTATGGACAGACAGATGGATACTCTCAGGTATAGACAGACAGGTGGACACTCTCAGGTATGGACAGACAGATGGACACTCTCAGGTATAGAAAGACAGGTGGACACTCTCAAGTACGAAGAGACAGGTGGACACTCTCAAGTATGGACAGACAGGTGGACACTCTTAGGTATGGACAGACAGGTGGACACTCTCAAGTATGGACAGGTGGACACTCTTAGGTATGGACAGACAGATGGACACTCTCAGGTATGGACGGACAGGTGGACACTCTCAGGTATGAACAGATAAGTGGACACTCTCAGGTATGGACAGACAGATGGACACTCTCAAATATGGACAGGTGGACACTCTCAGGTATGTTTTGTGTCTTCAGTCTGTCAGGATGTCTGATCACAGAGGAAGGCTGTGTTTCTCTGGCCTCAGCTCTGAATGCCAACCCCTCCCATCTGAGAGAGCTGGACATGAGATACAATCATCCAGGAGACTCAGGAGAGAAAATCCTGTCTGCTGGACTGGACGATCCACACTGGAGACTGGACACTCTCAGGTATGGACAGACAGATGGACACTCTCAGGTATGGACAGACAGATTGACACTCTCAGGTATGGAGAAGACAGGTGGACACTCTCAAGTATGGACAGACAGGTGGACACTCTCAAGTATGGACAGACAGGTGGACACTCTCAGGTATGGACAGACAGGTGGACATTCTCAGGTATGGACAAACAGATGGACACTCTCAGGTATGGACAGACAGGTGGACACTCTCAGGTATGGAGAAGACAGGTGGACACTCTCAAGTATGGACAGATAGGTGGACACTCTCAGATATGGACAGGTGGACACTCTCAGGTATGGACAGACAGGTGGACACTCTCAGGTACAGACAGACAGGTGGAGTCTCTCAGGTACGGAGAGACAGGTGGACACGCTCAGGTACGGACAGACAAATGGACACTCTCAGGTATTGACAGACAGGTGGACACTCTCAGGTATGGAGAAGACAGGTGGACACTCAAGTATGGACAGATAGGTGGACACTCTCAGATATGGACAGACAGATGGACACTCTCAGGTACAGACAGACAGGTGGACACTCTCAGGTACGGACAGGTGGACACTCTCAGGTATGGACAGACAGGTGGAGTCTCTCAGGTACGGACAGACAGGTGGACACTCTCAGGTACGGACAGACAAATGGACACTCTCAGGTACAGACAGACAGGTGGACACTCTCAGGTATGGACAGACAGGTGGACACTCTCAGGTATGGACAGACAGATGGACACTCTCAGGTATAGACAGACAGGTGGACACTCTCAAGTACGAACAGACAGGTGGACACTCTCAGGTATGGAGAAGACAGGTGGACACTCTCAGGTATGTTTTGTGTCTTCAGTCTGTCAGGATGTCTGATCACAGAGGAAGGCTGTGTTTCTCTGGCCTCAGCTCTGAGTGCCAACCCCTCCCATCTGAGAGAGCTGGACATGAGATACAATCATCCAGGAGACTCAGGAGAGAAAATCCTGTCTGCTGGACTGAAGGATCCACACTGGAGACTGGACACTCTCAGGTATGGACAGACAGGTGGACACTCTCAGGTATGGACAGACAGGTTGACACTCTAAGGTATGGACAGACAGATGGACACTCTCAGGTATGGACAGACAGGTGGACACTCTCAGGTATGGAGAAGACAGGTGGACACTCTCAAGTATGGACAGATAGGTGGACACTCTCAGATATGGACAGACAGATGGACACTCTCAGGTACAGACAGACAGGTGGAGACTCTCAGTTATGGACACTCTCAGGTATGGACAGACAGATGGATACTCTCAGGTATAGACAGACAGGTGGACACTCTCAGGTATGTTTTGTGTCTTCAGTCTGTCAGGATGTCTGATCACAGAGGAAGGCTGTGTTTCTCTGGCCTCAGCTCTGAGTGCCAACCCCTCCCATCTGAGAGAGCTGGACATGAGATACAATCATCCAGGAGACTCAGGAGAGAAAATCCTGTCTGCTGGACTGAAGGATCCACACTGGAGACTGGACACTCTCAGGTATGGACAGACAGGTGGACACTCTCAGGTATGGACAGACAGGTTGACACTCTCAGGTATGGAGAAGACAGGTGGACACTCTCAAGTATGGACAGACAGGTGGACACTCTCAGGTATGGACAGACAGGTGGACACTCTAAGGTATGGACAGACAGATGGACACTCTCAGGTATGGACAGACAGGTGGACACTCTCAGGTATGGAGAAGACAGGTGGACACTCTCAAGTATGGACAGATAGGTGGACACTCTCAGATATGGACAGACAGATGGACACTCTCAGGTACAGACAGACAGGTGGAGACTCTCAGTTATGGACACTCTCAGGTATGGACAGACAGATGGATACTCTCAGGTATAGACAGACAGGTGGACACTCTCAGGTATGCTTTGTGTCTTCAGTCTGTCAGGATGTCTGATCACAGAGGAAGGCTGTGTTTCTCTGGCCTCAGCTCTGAGTGCCAACCCCTCCCATCTGAGAGAGCTGGACATGAGATACAATCATCCAGGAGACTCAGGAAAGAAAATCCTGTCTGCTGGACTGAAGGATCCACACTGGAGACTGGACACTCTCAGGTATGGACAGACAGGTGGACACTCTCAGGTATGGACAGACAGGTTGACACTCTCAGGTATGGAGAAGACAGGTGGACACTCTCAAGTATGGACAGACAGGTGGACACTCAGGTATGGACAGACAGGTGGACACTCTCAGGTATGGAGAAGACAGGTGGACACTCTCAAGTATGGACAGATAGGTGGACACTCTCAGATATGGACAGGTGGACACTCTCAGGTATGGACAGACAGGTGGACACTCAGGTACAGACAGACAGGTGGAGTCTCTCAGGTACGGAGAGACAGGTGGACACTCTCAGATACGGACAGACAAATGGACACTCTCAGGTATGGACAGACAGGTGGACACTCTCAGGTATGGACAGACAGATGGACACTCTAAGGTATAGACAGACAGGTGGACACTCTCAAGTAAAACAGACAGGTGGACACTCTATAGTATGGACAGACAGGTGGACACTCTTAGGTATGGACAGACAGGTGGACACTCTCAAGTATGGACAGGTGGACACTCTTAGGTATGGACAGACAGGTGGACACTCTAAGGTATGGACAGACAGATGGACACTCTCAGGTATAGACAGACAGGTGGACACTCTCAGGTATGGACAGACAGATGGACACTCTCAGGTATAGACAGACAGGTGGACACTCTCAAGTATGGACAGACAGGTGGACACTCTGAGGTATGGACAGACAGGTGGACACTCTTAGGTATGGACAGACAGGTGGACACTCTCAAGTATGGACAGGTGGACACTCTTAGGTATGGACAGACAGGTGGACACTCTCAGGTATGGACAGACAGGTGGACACTCTAAGGTATGGACAGACAGATGGACACTCTCAGGTATAGACAGACAGGTGGACACTCTCAGGTATGGACAGACAGATGGACACTCTCAGGTATAGACAGACAGGTGGACACTCTCAAGTATGGACAGACAGGTGGACACTCTGAGGTATAGACAGACAGGTGGACACTCTCAAGTATGGACAGACAGGTGGACACTCTCAGGTATGGACGGGTGGACACTCTCAGGTATGGACGGGTGGACACTCTCAGGTATGGACAGACCGACAGGTGGACACTCTCAGGTATGGACAGATGGACACTCTCAGGTATGGACAGACAGGTGGACACTCTCAGGTATGGACAGGTGGACACTCTCAGGTATGGACAGACTAGTGGACACTCTCAGGTATGGACAGACAGATGGACAGACAGGTGTTTGACTCTCTCTCCTCCTTTCAGCCTGCAGCCTGCTGGAGAACGATGGTTGACACCAGGTCTGAGGAAGTGTAAGTGTGTTTTCATTCATCAAACTGTGACATCACTCATTCACATCCTGCTGAGGATGAAGATGATGACATCATCAATAACTGCAGTTGTATTGTGTCTCGTTCTCTCCATCAGATGCCTGTGAACTGGAACTGGATCCAAACACAATGAACAGAAAACTCAAACTGTCTGATAACAACAGGAAGGTGACAGGTGTGGAGGAGGTTCAGTTATATCCTGATCATCCAGACAGATTTGACTTCTGGTGGCAGCTGCTGTGTAGAAGTGATCTGACTGGTCGCTGTTACTGGGAGGTCGAGTGGAGAGGAACAGTTTATATATCAGTGAGTTACAGAAGAATCAGCAGGAAAGGAGGCGGTGATGACAGTGGGTTTGGACATAATGATCAGTCCTGGAGTCTGGACTGCTCTGATGATGATGGTTACTCTGTCTGGCACAATAACAGAGAAACATCCATCTCCTCCTCCTCCTCCTCCTCCTCCTCCTCCTCCTCCTCCTCTGTCTCTAACAGAGTAGCAGTGTATGTGGACTGTCCTGCTGGCACTCTGTCCTTCTACAGAGTCTCCTCTGACACACTGATCCACCTCCACACCTTCAACACCACATTCACTGGACCTCTGTGTGCTGGGTTCTGGGTCTGCTCTGGTTCAGTGTCTCTGTGTGGTCTGTAGGACAGACAGTCTGCAGACAGACGGTTCAGTGTCTCTGTGTGGTCTGTAGGACAGACAGTCTGCAGACAGACGGTTCAGTCTCTCTGTGTGGTCTGTAGGACAGACAGTCTGCAGACAGACGGTTCAGTGTCTCTGTGTGGTCTGTAGGACAGACAGTCTGCAGACAGACGGTTCAGTGTCTCTGTGTGGTCTGTAGGACAGACAGTCTGCAGACAGACGGTTCAGTGTCTCTGTGTGGTCTGTAGGACAGACAGTCTGCAGACAGACGGTTCAGTGTCTCTGTGTGGTCTGTAGGACAGACAGTCTGCAGACAGACGGTTCAGTCTGAACAGGATCACACACACAGCTGATATTTATGATCATTGTTATTTAGTATGCAGAGAATCATTGTAGTGTCATTATAATGTAGTTTGTGTAATGAATCATTTCTAGTCCAGAATGAAGGACTGACAGTAGGAAGAGTCGTCATGTTTTATGTTAATGTCTGAACTACATTAAAGGCTCTGGTCATGTGACATGTTGACCAATCAGAGTCTCTGATTGGTTGTTGAGATGAGCTGATGTCACTCTGTGTCTTACAATAAAAACAGTTTCATGTTTTATTTCATCTTTGTGTTAATAGTTAATAATTAATAAGAAATAAAGAATTATCCAGAAACTGGAAATGTTAAATTATAAAGGTGAAGATATAAACAGGAAGTGGTTTAATGACCAGCAGAGTAAACAAGCAGAGAAACTGTCTGAGGGAAACAACACCTCTGCTCATTATGGCCCCCCCCCCCCAAACCAATAATCAATAACAGCTGATCAATAACAGCTGATCAGTGATCGATAACAGCTGATCAGTGATCAATAACAGCTGATCAGTGACGTCACAGAACCATTTAAATGAGCAGCTCTGTGACCTTTGACCCTCAGCAGGATTAAAACAGATTTAAAGTTTTATTTAAAGCTGCTGGAAAAAAACAGAACTTTATTAATAACACAGATAAATGACAGCAGACACTAATACTGTACATTAATATATTATATATTATATTGGGTCAATGGAGACCCCCCCCCCAACCCTAACCCCTACCCCTAACACTCAGACACACACACACACACACACACACACACACACACACACACACTCAGACATCTAGTTTAACTTTAGACTATAACCCCCCCCCCCCCGCCGCCTCGTGACCTGCTGATCTTTGCTGTACGTAACGCCGTCACGCTAACTCCTCAGTGTATGGAGGATTATACTCTTCCTCCTTCTTCTTCCTCCTCTTCCTCTTCTTCCTCCTCTTCCTCTCTGTCTGTCTGTCTGTGAGAACCAGAGCAGCGGACACCGCGGCAGCTGCAGGCCGAGCAGCGCAGCCTCTCCGCCGGGGAGACCGCAGGATGACTGCCGGGACCGGGACCGGAACACCGGAGACACCGGACCTGAGCCACCTGACGGAGGAGGAGCGGAGCATCATCCGGTCAGTGATGGACCGACAGAAGAAGGAGGAGCAGAGCGCGCGGAAGTAAGGAGATCATTGATTATTGATGCCTGATCAGGAGTCTGTTGCTCTGTCAGACCAGTGAAGCTTTTATTGATTAATCAGACTGATTCATGACGTATTAATCGTTTATGACGTATGACGGTGAGATTATTGAAAGATGATTCAAACATTTAGCGTCAGCAGTCTAATAAACGTCATCACACTTCTATTTTAACTGAAGCAGCAAATTTATGTTCACATGGAGTTTTATTCACGTAGAGTTTTATTCACGTAGAGTTTTGTTTACGTGGAGTTTTGTTTATGTAGTTTTGTTTAGATAGATTATTTATTTGTCCTTTCGGAAAATTGTTCTGTGCTGTTTTCAGTGCATCTGATACAAGTACAAAGACATTACAATAAACAAGAACACAATAGACAAACCATACACCCCCCCTCCCAGGACAAAAAGACAGGTTGACAATAGGACAAAAAAAAACAACTTAAATACAGTACAATACTAAAGTGCAATGTGCTATTCAGTCTTAGTTGTCTTATTTAACATGGATATGCTGGTAGGTATGAATGATCTGCGGGCTCTGTTTGTCTGGAATGAAGGCATCCTGAGCCTCCTACCTGAGGGCAACAACTCATATGTTTGATGTAAGGGGTGTGAGAGATCCTCACATTATTTGCCTTCTTTACCACCCTTGTTTCAACAGTCATGGCCATGCTATTTAGAGGCTGGCAAGCAATCTTGCTGGCCATGTTGACTATCCTGTGAAGCTTATTTTTATTTGCAATAGACAGAGAGAAGTACCAGGCCACAGAACAGAAACATAAAATGCTCTCCACAAAAGAATGGTAAAAGACCCGCATCATATCCCTATCTACTTTAAATTGCCTTAGCTTACGCATGAAGTACAGTCTCTGCATTCCCTTTTTGTAAATGGTGTCAGTGTTACAGCTCCAATTTAATTTGTCATCTATAACAGTTCCCAAATATTTATAGTTTGTTACAACCTCAATGTCTTCTCCATGTATGACCATGTTCTGGTGGATGTGACTGCCCATTCTAAAATCCACAATGAGTTCTTTTGTCTTTCTTATATTTAGATGAAGACAGCTAGACTCACACCACTCTACAAACTGATCCACCCATGCCCTGTATTGGGTCTCATTGTTGTTTTTAATTAACCCCACTATAGCAGTGTTGTCTGCGAATTTAATTGTGACGTGATCTGTTGTGTTGCTTTTACACTCATTGGTGTAAAGTGTAAATAGTACAGGGGAAATTACGCTCCCTTGTGGAGCCCCAGTGTTAGTCAAAATTGGGGAGGACACAGCTTTGTTTACTCGAACACACTGTGTTCTCTCAGTCAGAAAGGACTCAACCCATTTTATTAAGTTTGAATTTACACCCAAGTGCAAAAGCCTCTCCATCATAAGGTGGGGCCTGATTGTGTTAAACGCGGACGAGAAATCTATGAAGAGAACCCGAGCATATTGTTTGGGCCTGTCCAAGTGGCAATAGATGTTATGGAGCATGTACAATAGAGCATCGTCTGTGCTCCTCATGGCCCTATAAGCAAATTGTAAGGGATCAGTACTATGCTGCACTTCCCTCAGAACATGTTTTAAGACAATCCTCTCAAAACTCTTCATTATGATTGATGTTAGGGCCACGGGGCGATAGTCATTTAAAACACATGGTTTTGGCACCTTTGGAACTGGTACTATAACTGAAGATTTCCAGACCTTGGGAATATAATGTGTCTCCAGAGACATTTGAAAAAGATGTGCGAAAACATAGCTTAGTTGCTCACTGCACTCTTTAAGAACCCTCCCTCTTACATGATCAGGGCCAGATGATTTTTTGGGGTCAATTCTATTAAAGATTCTACGCACCTCATCATCAGTTACCCTGATTGAGGGGGTGTCATAGTTGTTGTCTAGTTGTTCTCTAATGGCCCTGCGTTGTGATGAAAAATCTGATGTTTCAAATCTGGCATAAAAATTGTTCAGTTCTTTTGCAAATGTTACATCATCTCCATCTATAGTAATATGTGTTTTCTTATCCTCCTTTCCAATCATTGTATACATCCCTTGCCATGCATGTCTTAGGTCGTTTCCTCTCATTTGCGCTTCAATCTTCAGTTTGTAATTTTGTTTGCTATCGTGTATTATCTGTCTAATTTCCTTCTGAATATCATTCATCTTTAACATGTCCCCCTGTTCAAATGCCATTCTTTTCCTTTTCAGTGCTAGTTTTAATTCTTTATTAACCCAAGGTTTATCATTTGGAGAGACTCTGAAAGTTGTATCTGGAATTACACAGTCCACACAAAACAGAATGTAGTCCGTGACAACAGAGTTCAGTTCTTCTAAGTTGGAACTTGTGTCCACAAAAGTATCCCACGTAGTGCAGTCAAAGCACCCTCTGAGGCGTTCAACAGAATCGTTAGTCCATCGTTTAATTGTTTTAATCTCTGGTTTCCGCGACTTCAACTTTTGTTTGTACTGTGGGACAAGGTGAATAACATTGTGGTCCGAATCACCAAGCGGTGCTTTTGCATAGCATTTGTAAGCGTCTTTAATATTCCCAAAGCATAGATCTAGGGTTCTCTCCCTCCTAGTCGCACACTTGACATATTGGTAGTAATTAGGCAACACACTTTTGATAGAACATCCATTAAAGTCTCCGAGGATAAACTTTGGGGCGTCGGGAGCAATGTTTTCTATTTTTGTCACTGCGTCACATATACTATTTGCAGCAGCCCTTGTGTTCGTGCGTGGGTGTATGTACACAACGGTGACAAATACTTGACCAAATTCCCTGGGCAAGTAAAAAGGCCTCAGCGACAGGGATAACAGCTCAATGTCCTCAGAGCACTGAGAGTCTCTGAGTGTGTAGTTATTGCACCATTCCTCATTAATGTATATGCATACTCCACCACCAAGCTTTTTGCCGGTTACTTGCACGTCTCTGTCCAACGTAATCGGGTCGCAAAATCCTGGAATTCTAAGGGATGAACTGTCAATCGTGTCTTTGAGCCATGTCTCCGTAAAACACAGCAAACAGCTTTCTCGAAATTCAGAAAGGTACCTCACTGCCGTTTGTAGCTCTGTCAGTTGTTTCAGCAGGGAGCGGGCGTTCGCCAGGATGACAGTAGGCAGAGGAGGTTTTCTCCCCCGTGCGCGTACCCTGCGGCGTACTCCACCACGTCCGCCTCTTTTCCTCCTTGCTGTTCCAGGTCGCCTTGAACACTCCTCGGGCAAATTGACTGGAAAGTTGTTAGTCTGCAAATCCCGCAATTGCAGTAGTTGGTCTCGGCTGTAGCGTAGAATCTCATCCGCTGTGACAGCGATCTTATCCGGAGTTTGGCCAGTGTTCAGTGAGAGAATGGCCGCCGGTAGCAACAGGTAGATTGCCAGGATAACGAGCAAAAACACCTGTAGACGCATCCTGCTCGGAGTTTATGTTGTTCTCGGCAGAGATCAAAACATCCAAAACCATGTGGGCCGGGTTTTTTGTAACAGAAGACAGCTTTAGACATGAACTATAACAAACAAACAAATAGTTCAGACGCACTGACTGGCACTCGTCGCCGCAGTGCAGCGCCGGAAGTAGAGTTTTGTTAACCTAGAGTTTTGTTTGCGTACAGCTTTGTTTACGTAAAGTTTTGTTTGCGTAGAGTTTTGTTTGCGTAGAGTTTTGTTTACGTAGAGTTTTGTTTACGTAGTTTTGTTTACGTAGAGTTTTGTTTACGTAGAGTTTTGTTTACGTAAAGTTGGTTTACGTACAGTTTTGTTTACGTGGAGTTTTGTTCACGTAGAATTTTGTTTACGTAGAGTTTTGTTTACGTAGAGTTTTATTCACGTAGAGTTTTATTCACGTGGAGTTTTATTCACGTAGAGTTTTATTCACGTAGAGTTTTGTTTACGTAGAGTTTTGTTTACGTAGAGTTTTGTTCACGTAGAGTTTTGTTTACGTAGAGTTTTGTTCACGTAGAGTTTTATTCACGTAGAGTTTTATTCATGTAGAGTTTTGTTTATGTACAGTTTTGTTTACGTACAGTTTTATTCACGTAGAGTTTTGTTCACGTAGTTTTGTTTACGTAGAGTTTTATTCACGTAGAGTTTTGTTTACGTAGTTTTGTTTATGTGGAGTTTTGTTTACGTAGAGTTTTGTTTACGTAGAGTTTTGTTTACGTGAAGTTTTGTTTACGTAGAGTTTTTGTGTACGTAGAGTTTTGTTCACGTAGAGTTTTGTTTACGTAGAGTTTTGTTCACGTAGAGTTTTGTTTACGTAGAATTTTGTTTACGTAGAGTTTTGTTCACGTACAGTTTTATTCACGTAGAGTTTTGTTTACGTAAAGTTTTGTTTACGTAGAGTTTTGTTTACGTAGAGTTTTGTTCACGTAGAGTTTTGTTTACGTAAAGTTTTGTTTACGTAGAGTTTTATTCACGTAGAGTTTTGTTTACGTAGTTTTATTCACGTAGAGTTTTATTCACGTAGAGTTTTCTTCACTTACATTTTTTTTCACATAGAGCTTTGTTCACGTAGAGTTTTGTTCACGTAGAGTTTTCTTCACTTACATTTTTTTTCACGTAGAGCTTTGTTCACGTAGAGTTTTGTTTACGTACAGTTTTGTTTACGTAGAGTTTTGTTTACGTAGAGTTTTGTTTACGTAGAGTTTAGTGTACGTAGAGTTTTGTTTACGTACAGTTTTGTTTGCGTAGAGTTTTGTTCACGTAGAGTTTTATTCACGTAGAGTTTTGTTCACGTAGAGGTTTTTTTTTCCGGCGTAGACGTCTTTTTTCAGCAGCAGACAGACAGGAAACAGGAGAGACCCGGATTCTAACGGGGGTCGGCAGCTGCGCTACCAGCGCGCCTACGTAGAGCTTTGTTCGTGTAGATTTGTTTTCACGTACAGTTTATTCACGTAGAGTTTTGTTTACATGGAGTTTTGTTTACGTACAGTTTATTTACGTGGGGTTCACACTATCATCATCAGGTCAGATCAGTAAGTTTTAGTTTTCGGTGACACGTGATGACATCACAGTGTGACGATATGAATTAGTAACCTGCAGTGACATCATAGTTTAGGGGCGTGGCCAACTGCACGTCATGGCAGTTTGTGTTTATTTCCTGTTATTTGTTATTTTGTTTTTTCAAATTAAATGTAATTTGAATTTGACTGAAATTGAACCTGCAGCTTTTTCCTGTTTCACTTTTTGCTTTCATGTGTTTCTGTTTCATCATCATCATCATCATCATCATCACCATCACCACCATCATCTTCATCATCATCATCACTATCACCACCATCATCATCATCTTCAGAGATCAGGAGGAAGTCAAATCTTCGTCACTTTCGTGAGTATCAGAAATACATTTCCCATCATGCACCAGTCCTGTTCAGCTGGAGGAGGCTACCAGCCAATCAGATCCCAGATCAGTTAATGAAACCTGCTTCCTGTCAGCTGACTGTGTGTTACCTGGACAGGTGGAACCCGTTGTCAGGAGTCAGTCAGCTGGTGTCGGAGGTTCTGCAGGTTCTCGGTCCGACTGACGAGGAGACGCAGTGAGTACAGCTGTGCTGCGTTCAGGAGCCGCTGCTACAATCAGACGTTCAGACTCTGTTTCACTCAGCTGCTGTTTGAATGAGCAGACGGAGCTCTGAACTGTCCTTTATCTCGTTGTTTGAACAGGAAGTTACATCAGCAGTTTGAGATGTGTAAGGACCAGGTGAGGAAGCTGGGGGCGGAGCCTCAGGGTGCTCGCACGGCGCCGGCCGACTCTCACACCTGCACCGTCTGTCACAAAACCAAGATGGCCGACGGCTGCGGCCGCACCTGCTGCTACTGTCAGGGCAACTTCTGCAACCGCTGCGGGGGGCGTGTCCTCCTCTCAGCCAATAAGGTCAGTGTGTGGGGGGGCGTGTCCTGTCAGCCAATAAGGTCAGTGTGTGGGGGGGCGTGTCCACATACACTGTACTTTCCTGTAGACGTCCGGATGACAGATTCCAGTCCCGGACATTCAATGTGCTTCTCTCTCCTCTCTCCTCTCCTCCCTCTCTCTTCTCTCCTTCCTCTCTCTCCTCTCTACTCCAACCGGTCCAGGCAGATGTTCTCCCACTCTGAGTCTGGTTCTGAGGGTTCTTCCTGTTAAAAGATGTTCTCCCACTCTGAGTCTGGTTCTGAGGGTTCTTCCTGTTAAAAGATGTTCTCCCACTCTGAGTCTGGTTCTGAGGGTTCTTCCTGTTAAAAGATGTTCTCCCACTCTGAGTCTGGTTCTGAGGGTTCTTCCTGTTAAAAGATGTTCTCCCACTCTGAGTCTGGTTCTGAGGGTTCTTCCTGTTAAAAGATGTTCTCCCACTCTGAGTCTGGTTCTGAGGGTTCTTCCTGTTAAAAGATGTTCTCCCACTCTGAGTCTGGTTCTGAGGGTTCTTCCTGTTAAAAGGAGTTTTTTCTCTCCACTGTCACCAAGTGCTGCTCATGTGGGAATGTTGGGTCTCTTTAAATGAAACCTGAAGAGTTCGGAGTCGTGGGACCGCTGACCAAGATGGCTGCCTAGAAATTACTCTCCCAAGAAATCACCCGACTTCGTCCTAATGCGACAGCAGTCTTCGCTACATGAGAAATAAAACCGGGTGAAACGGCGGATAAGTACTGTGCAAACGACTTGGTCCACTTTTAAAGTTGTGTGATGAAACCACGGGGATGGCGTCGGGTTCTAAACCAAGGTCCGCTAAACAAGGTGTTAGCTATGCTAATGTGGCTAGTGGCACCACAGCTAACAAGATAGCATCCTCGACAATGGAAGCTAACACGCTAGCCCCCCGCGAGAGACGAGATGACAGTGCTTCAAGCAACTCTACAAAAGGCCACGCAGGAAATGGCTCAAGTCAGCGATGTTCTCAAAGGCCTGCAGTCTGACGTTCAATCAGTTAAATCATCTCAGGCAAAGATGAAGACGATGTCTCTGCTATCTATGAGAGGCTCGACCAAGCTGATTCACGAATCATGGACTTGGAGACGGAGAACGCTCGGCTGTTTAAAGAAATAAAGAAGCGAGCCAAACAACATGAAGACCTGCAGAGAGCTGTGGGAGCTGTGATGCTGCTAATAGAGACAGACTTGGTTGAGTGGGCTTTTTTAAATACATGTCTTGGAAGAATTTGCCAACTGGGTTAAAGTGATCTTTCCAACACCGAGAGTATCAGTCCTCACCAATGGACTAAGGTCCCCCTTCTCTCACGGGGAACGAAGTAAGGAGATCCGTTATCACCTTTATTGTTTGTTTTATTCTTTGAACCTCTGGCAATCACAATAAGGGCGGAGGCAGGAATAACAGGATATCATCAGGGATGAAGACTGACTGCTGACATGAGTCATATTGTGCAACTTAATATGACTCCGTTGTTTCAGAAAATAAAGAATGACCTAGACAGATGGAAATCAATAAATCCTACACTTACGGGAAAAATCAATACAATTAAAATAGTCATTGCCGTAAGTTTAATTACATATCAATGATGGTACCTGTGACAGTTCCTGCTGGGATCTTTAAGCAGTATAATCAGATAATTAAAGACTATCTATGGAATGGAAAGAAACCTAGAATCACCATGCAAGAGCTTTATGAATCAAGAAGAAAAGGAGGCCTAGCCTTACCCAATGTGGAACTTTATAACATAGAATTTGAGATGGTAAAGTTAGCCAAACATTGGGCCAGCTATGGCTCACACCTTGGATGGACACAAATAGAAAAGGAAATCACAGCCCCTTTCAAACCAATTGAAACCCTTTTCCAAAATGCTGTGGGTAATCTGGTTGTGAGGGTAATCCAATCCTACACCATTCCAGAGCAGTGTGGGCAAAGCTACACAAGATGCTCAGGTCATCCCAACACAGACAAGATGATGCCTCTATCTGGAATAATCCATCTATAAAAGTAGACAGGAAACCTTCCCTGTGGAAGTCCTGGCTGGAGGCAAACCTGAATAAGATTGGAGACCTATATAAAGATGGGGTGTTTCTCTCATTTCAAGAAATCAGTTCACATTTCAGCCAGAAAGAGAAAGGAGACTTTTGGCGGTACCTCCAGTTAAGAAGTAGAGTCAGAACCTCAGCGGTAAACCAAGCGAAGGGGAAGATGTGATCAGACTCTACTCTGAGCTGCCCAGATCTGCTCACTTGGCCTCAGCTCTCTATGATATGGTTGGGGATGCCCAGTACGGGAAATATGATCATTTAAGACTAATTTGGCAAAGAGGTTGTAATAGTTATTTCAACTCCTTTGTAAAATACCCAACCTCCCACCTTCTCACCAAGATATCAGACCTTTAAATTCCTTTGCATTTCTACTACCTGAGACAGTCATTCAAACCCTTGTGTATTTTAAATTATGTTGTCTAGACCTCTTAATTTCACACTTCAGGGGGTCGGTGCCGATACCTGCCAAAGACAAAAGAGTGTGGAAGCACAGCGTAGGTAAGAGGCTGACCCCACAGCAGACATAGGACGTTAAACACACCCCAGAGGTGGGCCTTTCCCTCAGGTATAAATGTTCATGCTCGGGTCTTTCTTCATTCAGAAACCGCTCGCATGTTTTGTTGATTGATCTTTTCTTTGCAAAGAAAATAAAATCTTGTCGGCCGCCAGAAGTCTCTATTTCATTCTTCACCAAGAGCACTGAGTTTCCACGACAAGGTCTAAATTATGACATGGAGGAAGATGTATGGGAAAACATAAGAGCAAACATAGGGATGTCCATCAGGGATTATTACACACCAGTAAGGCTCCATGAAACGGGCTTGATACAGAACAACCTGCGTTGGAAGTGTAATAAACAGGCAGGTACCTTCTTACACTCACTGTGCTCTTTGGTTTTTCCTTTCTGGAAAGAGGTTATAGAAAAACCGGCTGGCTTGGAAACCAGAATCAGAAACCTGAATCCCCCCGACTCTGCCTACTGGGAGACAGGTCGAGGCCACCACCACACGCTTCATCACTGCAGCTAGGATCATTCTTCACCACTGGAAGAGTCAGACTGGACCAGAGTTTACTGACTGGGTTAAAGCTTTAGATTAGATTTTGACAGAAGAAGAAAAAAACAAAACAAAAACAGCACATAAAAAATGAAAGCAGTGTTCTCTCAGAAAATAGCAAACCTACACCCGACAGAAAATATACTGCACTGTCAACCACATTGGAAACGGAGCGGGAAGAAGTCAACACTTATTGAATCCCACCCCCCCCACCTCTCAAATCAGTGCTTGCCAGCTCCCCAATCACCACTTCACAAAATCCTACAATTTCCTACCAACACCAGGACCAGCTGACGATGGATGATGCCTCCTATGAGTTGATGATAGAAAGGTTGAATGATAAGATGATAACCAGGTGTTACCAGGTCTGGGGTCATTTTCTGACTCATATAAGAGGGGACGAGGTTCCTATCACACGTGAGGGGGGGGGACGACTCGTGTATATTATTATATCCTGTTTTTGTGGACACAGTGTTTAGTGTTGGGAGATGTGATGCACTGTTTATGGGCTGGGGTTTGGGTATGTATGTATATTTATATGGTTGATTTGTGTTGAAGTCTGATGTCTTTTATATGTTTGACAAAAAGAAACTTCAATAACTAACCTGAAGAGTTCGGGTTAGACCTGCTCGATGTGGGAAGAGCCTCCACATGACTCTGCTGGGATTTGGTGCTTTATTAATAAAGACTGATTGATTGATTGATTGATTGATTGACTGATTAAAGTCTTAGTGTTAATTATTAATATTATTATTGGATCAGGTTAGTAGCTGAGTGGTTACTGTGCTACGTAACGGCAGCGTCGCTTCCTCTCTCTGCTTCCTGTCAAAAATAAAACATCTTAAATATCTTTATTAGTTAAGGTTCATAAATACACACATACATATACACACATACATATACACACAGTGTGATGATGACAGTAACACAATCAGTAAATAATGACCTGTGTGTGTGTGTGTGTGTGTGCGTGTGTGTGTGTGTGTGTGTGTGTGTGTGTGTGTGTGTGTGTGTGTGTGAGTGTGTGTGTGTGTGTGTGTGTGTGTGTCTGTGTGCGTGTGTGTGCGTGTGTGTGTGTGTGTATCAGGTGATGTGGGTGTGTAACATCTGCAGGAAGCAGCAGGAGATCTTAACCTCACACAGGGTTTCCCACCCTCCACCGCAGGGGCCTCTGAGCAACGGAGCCACGGATGGGTCAGTAAGCTGTGTGTGTGTGTGTGTGTGTGTGTGTGTGTGTGTGTGTGTGCGTGTGTGTGTGTGTGTGTGTGTGTGTGTGTGTGTGTGTGTGTGTGTGTGTCTGTGTCACTGTGTGTGTGTGTGTGTCTGTGTCACTGTGTGTGTGTGTGTGTGTGTGAACCTTCAGGTGGTCAGCAGGTGGAGCTGATGAGGCAGCCAATCAGAAGTTTGTTGTTTCTTCTTCAGCTGCTCATTAACACACACACACACACAGTGACACACACACACACACACACACACATAGTAACGCACAGACACACACACACACACACACACACAGTAACACACACACACACACATACACACACACACACACACACACACACACACACACACATAGTAACGCACAGACACACACACACACACACACACACATAGTAACGCACAGACACACACACACACACACACACACAGTAACACACACACACACACACACACACAGTAACACACACACACACAGAGATAATCAGATTAGCAGATTAACTGAGGCTGCGTCTAAAAACAGAAACACACTAACAACACACACACTGGGGGTGTGATGTCATATCCTGTGGGTGGGGCTACAGTGAGGGGGGGGGGGGGCAGTTATGATCCAGATTGTATTATAAACCCTCTGAGTGTGTGTGTGTGTGTGTGTGTGTGTGTGCGTTTAATGTGTCGACAGCTGACTCGATATGAAGCTTCAAACATGCGACAGCTGACAGAGAAACAGTAAGAACCCTTTAGTTCCTCTTTGTTTAGACATGTTTATAATATTATAATAGTTTATAATAGTTTATAATAGTTTATAATAGTTTATAATATTATAATAGTTTATAATAGTTTATAATAGTTTATAATAGTTTATAATATTATAATAGTTTATAATAGTTTATAATAGTTTATAACAGTTTATAATAGTTTATAATAGTTTATAATAGTTTATATTATCATGTTGCTCAACCTGAGGCTGGCGGCCCTGCGGCGGCCGCTGGAGTACAGACGGACTCACCGGTCCTCACTGAGACGATACGACCAATGAGATCAGTAACATTACATCATCATATTAGATAATGAGCAGGTTTGAGTTCATTGATTCATTGTATGAAGATTTAATGGAAACTATTTAAAGTGAAGCATAAATACTGTTTATGTAGATCAGGGGGGTCAAACATGCGGCCCGTGGGCCAGAACCGGCCCGCCGAGGAATCCAATCCGGCCCACTGTCCTTCCTGTCTTCCTTCCTTCCATCTGTCCTTCCTCCCTTTGTTTCTTTCCTTCCTGTCTTCCTTCCTTCCATCTGTCCTTCCTTCCATCTGTCCTTCTTTCTGTCCATCCTCCCTTTGTTTCTTTCCTTCCTGTCTTCTTTTCCTTCCTTCCTCCCTCCCTCCCTTTCTTCCTTCCTTCCATCTGTCCTTCCTTCTTCCCTCTCTTTCTTCCTTACTTCCATCTGTCCTTCCTTCCTTCTGTCCTAATCCCTTTCTTTCTTTCCTTCGTTCCTTCTTTCTTTCCCTTGAATGAAAATGAGTTTGACTCCTCTGATATAGACGATCATATATTTTATATATTATATAGAATAAATCTTTATTATTATTGTACAACGAAACTGAGATGCAAAACTTTATTAGTGCAAATTATGATAAAAACACACCTCACATACCATCACACCTGATTACTGTCCAGGTGTGATGATGATGGGACAAACAGTGTTACTGAACGCAGCGAAGGCTTGAAAAATGTGTGTGATGTATAAAGAGCAGCAGCAGGTGTGTGTGTGTGCGTGTGTGTGTGTGTGTGTGTGTGTGTGTGTGTGTGTGTGTGTGTGTGTGTGTGTGTGTGTGTGTGTGTGTCACTGTTCGAGGGCGGAGCTAAGAGAGTTAACCCCTCCCCTCCTGGATTGATTGACAGGAGGCGGAGGGAGTCATATTATGATGATGGGGGGGGCAGGATGCCTCGCTCGCCCTCTGACACCGGTCTGGACCGCCGCTCCCGCTCTCCACACGGTCGTCATGGTTACGAGGAGGAGGAGTCGCATGCCAGGAGGCGACCAATCAGAGACAATCGAGGCCGCTGGCACTCACAGGTGAGTAAGGAGGTGCTGATAGCTGCATGTAGGAGGTGCTGATAGCAGCATGTAGGAGGTGCTGATAGCATGTAGGAGGTGCTGATAGCAGCATGTAGGAGGTGCTGATAGCAGCATGTAGGAGGTGCTGATAGTAGCATGTAGGAGGTGCTGATAGCAGCATGTAGGAGGTGCTGATAGCAGCATGTAGGAGGTGCTGAGAGCATGTAGGAGGTGCTGGTAGCAGCATGTAGGAGGTGCTGATAGCATGTAGGAGGTGCTGATAGCTGCATGTAGGAGGTGCTGATAGGAGCATGTAGGAGGTGCTGATAGCTGCATGTAGGAGGTGCTGATAGCTGCATGGAGGATGTGCTGATAGCTGCATGTAGGAGGTGCTGATAGCTGCATGTAGGAGGTGCTGATAGCATGTAGGAGGTGCTGATAGCATGTAGGAGGTGCTGATAGCATGTAGGATGTGCTGATAGCTGCATGTAGGAGGTGCTGATAGCTGCATGTAGGAGGTGCTGATAGCTGCATGGAGGAGGTGCTGATAGCTGCATGTGGGAGGTGCTGATAGCATGGAGGAGGTGCTGATAGCAGCATGTAGGAGGTGCTGATAGCTGCATGTAGGAGGTGCTGGTAGCTGCATGTAGGAGGTGCTGATAGCATGGAGGAGGTGCTGATAGCAGCATGTAGGAGGTGCTGATAGCATGGAGGAGGTGCTGATAGCAGCATGTAGGAGGTGCTGATAGTTGCATGTAGGAGGTGCTGATAGCATGGAGGAGGTGCTGATAGCAGCATGGAGGAGGTGCTGATAGTAGCATGGAGGAGGTGCTGATAGCATGTAGGAGGTGCTGATAGTAGCATGTAGGAGGTGCTGATAGTAGCATGTAGGAGGTGCTGATAGTAGCATGTAGGAGGTGCTGATAGCATGGAGGAGGTGCTGATAACATGTAGGAGGTGCTGATAGTAGCATGTAGGAGGTGCTGATAGCATGGAGGAGGTGCTGATAGCGTGGAGGAGGTGCTGATAGCAGCATGTAGGAGGTGCTGATAGCAGCATGGAGGAGGTGCTGATAGCTGCATGTAGGAGGTGCTGATAGCTGCATGTAGGAGGTGCTGATAGCAGCATGTAGGAGGTGCTGATAGCATGTAGGAGGTGCTGGTAGCATGGAGGAGGTGCTGATAGCAGCATGTAGGAGGTGCTGGTAGCTGATAGCAGCATGTAGGAGGTGCTGATAGCATGGAGGAGGTGCTGATAGCATGGAGGAGGTGCTGATAGCGTGGAGGAGGTGCTGATAGCAGCATGTAGGAGGTGCTGATAGCAGCATGGAGGAGGTGCTGATAGCTGCATGTAGGAGGTGCTGATAGCATGTAGGAGGTGCTGGTAGCATGGAGGAGGTGCTGATAGCAGCATGTAGGAGGTGCTGGTAGCTGATAGCAGCATGTAGGAGGTGCTGATAGCATGGAGGAGGTGCTGATAGCATGGAGGAGGTGCTGATAGCATGTAGGAGGTGCTGATAGCTGCATGTAGGAGGTGCTGATAGCAGCATGTAGGAGGTGCTGATAGTAGCATGTAGGAGGTGCTGATAGCATGGAGGAGGTGCTGGTAGCATGGAGGAGGTGCTGATAGCTGCATGTAGGAGGTGCTGATAGCAGCATGTAGGAGGTGCTGATAGTAGCATGTAGGAGGTGCTGATAGCTGCATGGAGGAGGTGCTGATAGCAGCATGTAGGAGGTGCTGGTAGCATGGAGGAGGTGCTGATAGCATGGAGGAGGTGCTGATAGCAGCATGTAGGAGGTGCTGGTAGCATGGAGGAGGTGCTGATAGCATGGAGGAGGTGCTGATAGCAGCATGTAGGAGGTGCTGATAGCAGCATGTAGGAGGTGCTGGTAGCTGCATGGAGGAGGTGCTGGTAGCTGCATGTAGGAGGTGCTGGTAGCATGGAGGAGGTGCTGATAGCTGGTGTCTGGGTTCAGGACCCTCTGGGACAGGTTCAGGACGACTTCGAGCTGCGGCGGCAGCAGGAGGAGGAGTTTCAGGCCCGTTACCGTAGCGACCCGAACCTGGCTCGTCACCCGGGGAAACCGCAGCCGAGCGAGGACGCCATGAGGTCGTTAGCTCAGGTCGGCCGAGTCCGCCACCAGCGCCGCCACAGCGAGGTCTCCACGGCAACCGCAGACGATCACCTGACCTCTAAGCACGGTGAGAATACAACCATCAACCTGCAGCTGCCTTGCTTCATAACAGGGAATAGAACCATCAACCTGCAGCTGCCTTGCTTCATAACAGGGAATAGAACCATCAACCTGCTGCTGCCTTGCTTCATAACAGGGAATAGAACCATCAACCTGCTGCTGCCTTGCTTCATAACAGGGAATAGAACCATCAACCTGCTGCTGCCTTGCTTCATAACAGGGAATAGAACCATCAACCTGCTGCTGCCTTGCTTCATAACAGGGAATAGAACCATCAACCTGCGGCTGCCTTGCTTCATAACAGGGAATAGAACCATCAACCTGCTGCTGCCTTGCTTCATAACAGGGAATAGAACCATCAACCTGCTGCTGCCTTGCTTCATAACAGGGAATAGAACCATCAACCTGCTGCTGCCTTGCTTCATAACAGGGAATAGAACCATCAACCTGCTGCTGCCTTGCTTCATAACAGGGAATAGAACCATCGACCTGCTGCTGCCTTGCTTCATAACAGGGAATAGAACCATCAACCTGCTGCTGCCTTGCTCAGAGGCTCTCTGACCTGTGTTTTCTGCTCTCAGTTGTCCGGCAGCTTCGGGCTCCAGGATTGGTCGGAGCTGGAGGTCAGAGGTCGTCTCCTCGCAGTAGCCCCGTCCCTCAGCAACACCTGGACGTAAGCCCCGCCCGCCGGAGGAAGTCGGCCAATGAGAGCGCAGGGCAGAGGGGCGGGAGGATGGGGAGGATGCACCTGATTGGCAGCTTCAGCAGCTCGTCAGAGGACCTGGCGACCACGCCCGACTACGAAAGCTGTGACGAGCGTGAGTGCTACATGCTAACCGCTAATGCTACATGCTAACCGCTAATGCTACATGCTAACTGCTAATGCTACATGCTAACCGCTAATTCTACATGCTAACCGCTCCTTGTGTCCTCACATGTCTCCTTGTGTCCTCATATGTCCCCTTACATGTCTCCTTGTATCTCCTTGTGTCCTCGTGTCTCCTTGTGTCCTTGTGTCCTCACATGTCTCCTTGTGTCCTCGTGTCTCCTTGTGTCCTCACATGTCTCCTTGTGTCCTCGTGTCTCCTTGTGTCAACATGTCTCCTTGTGTCCTCGTGTCTCCTTGTGTCTCCTTGTGTCCTCATGTCTCCTTGTGTCCTCACATGTCTCCTTGTGTCCTCATGTCCCCTTTTGTCCTCACATGTCTCCTTGTGTCCTCATGTCTCCTTGTGTCCTCATGTCTCCTCATGTCCCCTTGTGTCCTCATGTCTCCTTGTGTCTCCTTGTGTCCTCACATGTCTCCTTGTCTCCTTGTGATGTAATGTGTAGAGATGTTCTCTCTGACAGTAATTAGCTCAGAGTGATAATCTGCTTACAGCTGAGCTGCAGCTCTCACTGACAGCACCGGGTTCCCTCTAGAACCCGACCTCTGACCTCCTGTAGAGGGCAGAATGCCTCTACGGGTTCCTCTGTGGTTCTGCATGTTCCACACTTCATGTTCTGGATGGTTCTAATCTAAAGTCTGTAGTGATTTTAAGGTTCTGTCAAGTTCTATAAGGGACTGTGTCTCTTCTCTCGGGTTCTTCTGCTTTTATGGCTCCTCTTGTTAGGGTTCTATGGGTTTGTTCTGCAGTTCCATCAGCTGTTGTTCTAAATGGTTCTGAGTGTTCTCAGTGTGCTGTGATCTGTGATTAACTGAGGAACCTTTAAACTCAGCACAGAACACATTTTTGAAATGTAAATTTAAAGTTAACAAAACAACAGAACTCAAAATAAGGTTCCTTATAGAACCCACACAGTGTAATATTAATGTTCTCCCTTCAAATCAAGAACAGCAATACACTGAAAAAAAGAAGAAAATGTTCTAATGAATTCTCTCATTAGAACTCGCTGCTCACACTGTGGCACAGTCACAGGTTCTGTGGTCTGTAAGGTTCCTCTGCTGTTTCTTCAGGTTCTACTGCTGTTTTGTTCAGTAAGGTTCTGTTTCTATTAGACAGGACCCTGCTGTGGTTCTGTAGGGCTCCTCTGTTTTGGTTCCTGTCTCTGTTCTCTGTGGTTCTACGTCAGTTCTATGGGTTGTTGTTTCATCAAAGTCCAAACGGTTCTTCTCATGTTCTTTGTGGTTCTGCTCTGTGGTTCTAAGGGTTGAGGATGTTTTATACACATGAAACTGATTTGACTTGGTTCTGTAGGGTTCTTCTCAGGGTTCTGCGTCTGTTCTAAAGGGTTGTGCATGTGTCATGGTTCTGTGACTGATCTGCAGGGTTCTAGTTGTTCTCTCGGCTCAGACGTCAGGCTGATCAGTTAATCTGCTGCCTCCGTGTCATTGGAGCAGAAGTCAGCTGGTCAGAGATTATGAGCTGTGATTGGCTCAGAGGGTTCTCAGCCCCGCAGCAGATCAGAGTCTCTGCTGCCGTCTCTCTCAGAACGTCCAACGCAGAACAACAATCAGGAGAACCTTCAGCGGATCCTCAGATCGGACCGGTCCCGGCCCCGAGGATCCCGGTGGACCTGGAGAACCCTGAGAACCCGGAGAACCCGGAGAACCGGTCTGATTATCTGATCTAGATTAAAGCAGAAGGCTGGCTGCAGCAGGGCCGACAGGCCGCTCTCAGCTGCGTTTCTATTGGATTAAACAGGAGGGGGGGATTACCCAGCATGCCTCAGGGAGCACTGCGGAGACATGACACACCTGACAGGTGACTGCTCACCTGGGTTAGGGTTAGGGTTCCTGTGATGTCACCGAAAACAGCTGAGACCCTGGTGCTAAGATGTTGGCGTCTATGATCTCAACCACAGGTGGGTGGGGACAGGTGGGTGAGGACAGGTGGGTGAGGACAGGTGGGAGAGTTGAGGACAGGTAGGTGAGGACAGGTGAGGACAGGTAGGTGAGGACAGGTGGGTGAGGGCAGGTGGGTGAGGACAGGTGGGAGAGGACAGGTAGGCGGGGACATGTGGGAGAGGGCAGGTGGGTGAGGACAGGAAGGTGGGGACAGGTGGGTGAGGACAGGTGGGTGAGGACAGGTGAGGACAGGTGGGAGAGGAGAGGTGGATGAGGACAGGTAGGTGAGGACAGGTGGGTGAGGACAGGTGGGAGAGGACAGGTAGGAGAGGACAGGTGGGGACAGGTGAGGACAGGTGGATGAGGACAGGTAGGTGAGGACAGGTGGGTGAGGACAGGTGGGAGAGGACAGGTGAGGACAGGTGGGAGAGGAGAGGTGAGGACAGGTGGGTGAGGACAGGTGGGTAAGGACAGGTGGGAGAGGTGAGGACAGGTGCAAGAGGACAGGTGGGTGAGGACAGGTGGGTGAGGACAGGTGGGAGAGGGCAGGAGAGGACAGGTGGATGAGGACAGGTGGGGACAGGTGAGGACAGGTGAGGACAGGGAGAGGACAGGTGAGGACAGGTAGGAGAGGACAGGTGGATGAGGACAGGTGGGGACAGGTGGGGACAGGTGGGAGAAGTGGGTGAGGACAGGTGGGTGAGGACAGGTAGGTGAGGACATGTGGGAGAGGACAGGTGGGTGAGGACAGGTGGAAGAGGACAGGTGGGTGAGGACAGGTAGGTGAGGACAGGTAGGAGAGGACAGGTGGGTGAGGACAGGTGGGAGAGGACAGGTAGGAGAGGTGAGGACAGGTGGGTGAGGACAGGTGGGTGAGGACAGGTAGGAGAGGACAGGTAGGAGAGGTGAGGACAGGTGGGTGAGGACAGGTGGGAGAGGACAGGTAGGAGAGGACAGGTGGGGACAGGTGAGGACAGGTGAGGACAGGTGGGTGAGGACAGGTAGGAGAGGACAGGTGGGTGAGGACAGGTGAGGACAGGTGGGAGAGGAGAGGTGAGGACAGGTGGGAGAGGACAGGTAGGACAGGTAGGTGAGGACAGGTGGGTGAGGACAGATAGGAGAGGACAGGTGGGTGAGGACAGGTGGGAGAGGACAGGTAGGACAGGGAGGTGAGGACAGGTGGGTGAGGACAGGTAGGAGAGGACAGGTGGGTGAGGACAGGTGGGTGAGGACAGGTAGGTGAGGACAGGTAGGAGAGGACAGGTGGGTGAGGACAGGTAGGAGAGGACAGGTGGGTGAGGACAGGTAGGTGAGGACAGGTGGGTGAGGACCGGTGGGTGAGGACAGGTAGGAGAGGACAGGTAGGAGAGGACAGGTGAGGACAGGTAGGTGAGGACAGGTGGGTGAGGACAGGTAGGTGAGGACAGGTGAGGACAGGTGGGTGAGGACAGGTAGGAGAGGACAGGTGAGGACAGGTGGGTGAGGACAGGTAGGAGAGGACAGGTGGGTGATGACAGGTGGGTGAGGACAGGTGGGTGAGGACAGGTAGGAGAGGACAGGTAGGAGAGGACAGGTGAGGACAGGTGGGTGAGGACAGGTGGGTGAGGACAGGTGGGTGAGGACAGGTAGGAGAGGACAGGTAGGAGAGGACAGGTGAGGACAGGTAGGAGAGGACAGGTGGGAGAGGACAGGTGGGAGAGGACAGGTAGGAGAGGACAAGTGGGTGAGGACAGGTGGGTGAGGACAGGTGGGAGAGGACAGGTAGGTGAGGACAGGTGGGAGAGGACAGGTAGGTGAGGACAGGTGGGTGAGGACAGGTGGGAGAGGACAGGTGAGGACAGGTGGGAGAGGACAGGTAGGAGAGGACAGGTAGGAGAGGACAGGTGGGAGAGGACAGATGGGAGAGGACAGGTGGGTGAGGACAGGTGGGTGAGGACAGGTAGGAGAGGACAGGTGGGAGAGGACAGGTGGAAGAGGACAGGTGGGTGAGGACAGGTGAGGACAGGTGGGTGAGGACAGGTAGGAGAGGACAGGTGGGTGAGGACAGGTAGGAGAGGACAGGTGGGAGAGGGCAGGAGAGGACAGGTGAGGACAGGTGAGGACAGGTAGATGAGGACAGGTAGGTGAGGACAGGTAGGAGAGTACAGGTGGCAGAATAGAGGTGAGGACAGGTGGAAGAGGACAGGTAGGAGAGGACAGGTGGGTGAGGACAGGTGAGGACAGGTGGGTGAGGACAGGTAGGAGAGGACAGGTGAGGACAGGTGGGTGAGGACCGGTGGGTGAGGACAGGTAGGAGAGGACAGGTAGGAGAGGACAGGTGAGGACAGGTAGGAGAGGACAAGTGGGTGAGGACAGGTGGGTGAGGACAGGTGGGAGAGGACAGGTAGTTGAGGACAGGTGGGAGAGGACAGGTAGGTGAGGACAGGTGGGTGAGGACAGGTGGGAGAGGACAGGTGAGGACAGGTGGGAGAGGGCAGGAGAGGACAGGAGAGGACAGGTGGAAGAGGACAGGTGGATGAGGACAGGTGAGGACAGGTAGGAGAGGACAGGTAGGAGAGGACAGGTGAGGACAGGTAGGTGAGGACAGGTGGGAGAGGACAGGTGATTTTCGGGTCAGAGTTCATGTTTGTGTCTCCAGGAATTAAACAAAAGAGAGAGTGTGTGTGTGTGTGTGTATGTGTGTGTGTGTGTGTGTGTGTGTGTGTGTGTGTGTTGTGTGTGTGTGTGTGTATGTGTGTGTTGTGTGTGTGTGTGTATGTGTGTGTTGTGTGTGTGTGTGTGTGTGTGTGTGTGTGTAAAGCAGCTTAGACTCAGTGTGTAAAGACGGATTACAGGCGACATGCACCCCCCCCCCCCCCCCCCAACCCCCCCCCAGAACAGCTGATTCTGGTTCACATGAGACAACAGAGAGGAGGAGGAGCTGGTGGAGGGGCTGATGGAGGAGCTGGTGGAGGAGCTGGTGGAGGGGCTGATGGAGGAGCTGGTGGAGGAGCTGATGGAGGAGCTGGTGGAGGGGCTGGTGGAGGAGCTGGTGGAGGAGCTGATAGAGGAGCTGGTGGGGGAGCAGATGGAGGAGCTGATAGAGGAGCTGGTGGAGGAGCTGATAGAGGAGCTGATAGATGAGCTGGTGGAGGAGCTGATGGGGGAGCTGGTGGAGGAGCTGGTGGAGGAGTTGGTGGAGGAGCTGGTGGAGGAGCTGATAGAGGAGCTGGTGGAGGAGCTGATAGAGGAGCTGATAGAGGAGCTGGTGGAGGAGCTGATAGAGGAGCTGATGGGGGAGCTGGTGGAGGAGCTGATAGAGGAGCTGGTGGAGGAGCTGGTGGGGAAGCTGGTGGAGGAGCTGGTGGAGGAGCTGATAGAGGAGCTGGTGGGGAAGCTGGTGGAGGAGCTGGTGGGGGAGCTGGTGGAGGAGTTGGTGGTGGAGCTGATAGAGGAGCTGGTGGGGAAGCTGGTGGAGGAGCTGGTGGGGGAGCTGATAGAGGAGCTGGTGGGGAAGCTGGTGGAGGAGCTGATGGGGAAGCTGGTGGAGGAGCTGGTGGAGGAGCTAGTGGAGGAGCTGGTGGGGGAGCTGGTGGAGGAGTTGGTGGTGGAGCTGATAGAGGAGCTGGTGGGGAAGCTGGTGGAGGAGCTGGTGGGGAAGCTGGTGGAGGAGCTGGTGGAGGAACTGATGGAGGAGCTGGTGGGGGAGCTGATAGAGGAGCTTGTGGAAGAGCTGATAGAGGAGCTGGTGGTGGAGCTGATAGAGGAGCTGGTGGAGGAGCTGGTGGGGGAGTTGGTGGAGGAACTGATGGAGGAGCTGGTGGAGGAGCTGGTGGGGGAGCTGGTGGAGGAGCTGATAGAGGAGCTGGTGGAGGAGCTGGTCGAGGAGCTGATAGAGGAGATGGTGGAGGAGCTGGTGGAGGAGCTGGTGGGGGAGCTGATAGAGGAGCTGGTGGAGGAGCTAATAGAGGAGCTGCTGGGGGAGCTGGTGGAGGAGCTGATAGAGGAGTTGGTGGAGGAGCTGGTGGGGGAGCTGATGGAGGAGCTGGTGGAGGAGCTGATGGAGGAGCTGGTGGGGAAGCTGGTGGAGGAGCTGGTGGGGGAGCTGGTGGGGAAGCTGGTGGAGGAGCTGGTGGGGGAGCTGATGGAGGAGTTGGTGGTGGAGCTGATAGAGGAGCTGGTGGGGAAGCTGGTGGAGGAGCTGGTGGGGGAGCTGATAGAGGAGCTGGTGGGGAAGCTGGTGGAGGAGCTGGTGGGGGAGCTGGTGGAGGAGTTGGTGGTGGAGCTGATAGAGGAGCTGGTGGGGAAGCTGGTGGAGGAGCTGGTGGGGGAGCTGATAGAGGAGCTGGTGGGGAAGCTGGTGGAGGAGCTGATGGGGAAGCTGGTGGAGGAGCTGGTGGAGGAGCTAGTGGAGGAGCTGGTGGGGGAGCTGGTGGAGGAGTTGGTGGTGGAGCTGATAGAGGAGCTGGTGGGGAAGCTGGTGGAGGAGCTGGTGGGGAAGCTGGTGGAGGAGCTGGTGGAGGAACTGATGGAGGAGCTGGTGGGGGAGCTGATAGAGGAGCTTGTGGAAGAGCTGATAGAGGAGCTGGTGGAGGAGCTGGTGGGGGAGCTGGTGGAGGAACTGATGGAGGAGATGGTGGAGGAGCTGGTGGAGGAGCTGGTGGGGGAGCTGATAGAGGAGCTGGTGGAGGAGCTAATAGAGGAGCTGCTGGGGGAGCTGGTGGAGGAGCTGATAGAGGAGTTGGTGGAGGAGCTGGTGGGGGAGCTGATGGAGGAGCTGGTGGAGGAGCTGATGGAGGAG